>NC_056726.1:383430046-383582546 GCF_019279795.1 Protopterus annectens
TAACCTGCTACATAACATAAATATGTGAACTGGAGTACTGCAGTAAGGCCAGATGTTAGGTGTTATTGCAATAAAGTTTTGAAGTTCCAGGACCCCATACAGCATACGTACACATGAATCAAGGATACAAGACACATATACAACATGCAATGAAAAAGACATCAATGCCAAAAGGAAAATATCATGCAAATCAAATATTAATTACCACTAAGCGTTGCACAGCACTGCTATCCAGACTACTGGCAGGATACTACCAGTGGGAGAAACAGTGTCAACCTGCAAAGTCTAATCTTAAACAAATGCATGTTCATCCCTAGCGGGACGACCCCAAAAATACTGCTAAAAAGAGTCCTCAGGGTAACATACCATGCCTTACAGGTAAGCAAAGAAGGATATGTATGTTTGTGAACTGAATGTGTGGGAACCCTGAAGATCCATGGGGTAAGACAACGTACATGATGGGTCCTGAGAAGTGCAGAGTGGGCAATGCGTAATGGTGTGGTGAGATTCGGATGGAACCTGTAGGAAGGATGATTTTTGTGGAGGAGGGAGGGGGTGGAGGGAATGATGGGTAAGACATTATGGGCCGAGGCATGCCGGGGTTGGACGGACCCATTCTAATGGGACTGCCCCATGAATGTAAGCGAGAAAGGGGGGGACAGGAAGGTAACTGAGACATACCATTTCCCATGGTAAAGCACGGTATGAGTAATATGTATGTTGTATAACCCATGGAATAATATATATATATATATATATATATATATATATATATATATATATATATATATATATATATATGAACTGGAGTACAGCTGCCATGAAAGAACATACAGATATATATATATATATATATATATATATATATATATATATATATATATCTACACACATATATATATATATCTACACACACACACACACACATATATATATATATATATATATATATATATATATATATATATATATATGCATATATGACCTAGAGTACTACAGGAAATACACATGTGAGGTGTCAGTATCATTATGCATAAAGCAGTAGTCAGGTTAAGCAGCAAGAAGCAGTAGTAAGCATATGTCAGCAACAGTAAGTGATTATAAGGCCGTGTGCTCGGGTTTGCGAGAAGGTAAGCACTGCTAATTTCCGGTTACAGTGTCCTACACCCAGTAAGCCTCTAAATTGCTTAACCTGTGTAGGCAGTGCTTACCACTGTGCAAACCTGCTTACAACTGCTCAAAATACCTGAATCACACTGCATCCAAAGGCCCTTGTTCTGCCTAGCAAAAATAAACTCCCTCTGCAACACTCAAATTCAGGATCCTGCACACTACAGTCACAGTAGTTAACCACCAGGCCATCATAGCAATAGATATGAATGAGGTATCAGCAAAATAATCCGCACCACAGGAAAGTCAAACCAAACATGTGAACTGAATCTATGTACAGTGTGATGTCGGATAACCTGCCACAGAACATAAATATGTGAACTGGAGTACTGCAGTAAGCATAGATTTGAGGTTTTATTGTAATAAAGTGTAGAAGCCCCCAGGTCTCCATACAGTGTATGTACACATGAATCACGGATACCAGACACATATATAACCTGTAATGAAGAATAAATCATTGCCAAATGGCAAATATAGTGCTAATTAACTATTAAGCAATGCTAACCACACCACAGCTCAAGTTAGTAAGTGTAAGCAATGTGTAGGTGAGCCAATTCAATCTGACTAGTGGTATACCTCTTTAAGCAGTGCCAACCTCATGTAAGCAGGTCTGCCCATAGCTTAGCCTATTCAAAACTGGCCAATTACAGGGAAGTGTGAGAAAATGGCTATATTTAACCCCCACAGGCTGGAATACTACTCATAACTGGTTGCAGCTTCCTACTGCAGGCAGAATGGCTGGTGTGGGTGAAGGCACTCGATTTAGAGAGCAGCGCTGGGGCATCCAGGAGTCAAAAATCATAGTATGGCTCCTAGTAAAACACCATGATCAGAGACTACTGCAGGACCAGTACCAGGGCTTGCAGTATAAAATGAAGGCCTGTGACAGTCTCGCCCGTGACCTCACCAGTGCCACAGGTATCACCCGGACTGGTGAGCAGGTCAGGCACCACCATGCTGACCTGAAGTGGTGGAGGGGGGATGTACTGGAACAGTGGATCCAGGAGTCTCAGCAGATGCCCAGTGCTCCAGGACTGAGTAAGTACTCATTCTACTAAGCAGTAAATAATTGCTTAGCTTGTGTATACTATGGATAGGTATGGCTAAATATCACTGCATTTCTTTGACAGCTGCAGATGAGTGGGCTGCGAACCAGCAAGCCTATGATGCTAGGCTACAAAGGCTGCGTCGTGAGGCAGCTTAGTAATCAGTCTGCATGTACTGTCATAAATAAATATAAGAGCCTTAGAAAGTGTTGTACCAGTGGAAATAAATGTGTAATAGTCTGTGAATAAAGGTATAAACCCTGGAGTGCTTCTGTTTACTCTTCTCTCATATGTTGGTGATCTGTTCCATACTATAAATAATAATGTTGTATCTTAAGCAGTGTCACCCACACCGTGGTATGCAGATAAAATGGGCATGTAGTCCTGCATAACAATGTTGGAAGTGCCAAGAGGTCAGTTATATTGTGCAAGTTAGGGAGACTTAGAAAACAGTTGAAAGCTTTTCATCAGTTCCCTGATAGCACAGTGTACTGTGATGTTAGCTATAATATTTTGAATCCTGGGAGTGCTACTTAGTTGTATGCATATTCATACCCCACAACTGTACAGATTTTTGATACAATGTTCAGATAGAAAGCTGTATGCATACTTACACCCAAAAGCAGTACAGGATTTGCTAGAATCTTTAAAATGTATATTGTATGCATAATCATACCCCACAACTGTTCTAATCTGTCCAGCATATCCAGATAAAAGGCCCATATCACCAACTTAGTACCCTGTTCCCTTGAAAATCCAGTGTGATGTTCCAAGAATTGTAGGCAGCTGTCAATGACATATAACTGATATTCAAACGTGTACATAGTCAGAGAATGTATATGGAAACAAACCTGTCATTCTAGCACCTCACCCAAAGTGTTTGACAGCAACTCTCAACATATGTTGCATTAATACCTGCAGCCTGTCACGCCTGTATGTAAGACACAGGTCACGTATGTAATAATTTATAAACATACCAGTGTACAATATAAGGCCATTGTGTAGTGTAATAATACATGTAAGGGAAAGACCACTGCAATGACTAAGAATGTTGTGAAAACTACAAGGATATATTAGTTGCTAAATGAGCTCTCTCTCTCACCCCTACCATATGTGCATAATAACCCAATGACACTCCTGAACTGGTATGTGTACACTCCAAACTTTTGTTGGGACATATGACCTAATGGTTTATAAATATTCACATTTGTTTCTATGCATGTGCCATGTGAAAATACACCCATATTGGTGGCCTGTTGCCATCAATGAAACCTGCATGGTCCTGTAATGGTCACTGCTGTTCCATATATGCATGTGTTCTGCTTGCTCTGCAACTGTGTTAAATCTGGTGTGTTGGGTTAATGGGAAAACTTATGCATGCTATTATAACTAATCCTGAATGCTGTTGACTGTTACTAACCCATATCTGTCATACACCTGTGACAACACAGCTTGTATGGGAAGGCCGGTCCCAGCCACTGCTGTTCCATATATGCATGTGTTCTGCTTGCTCTGCAACTGTGTTAAATCTGGTGTGTTGAATTAATGGGAATACTTATGCATGCTATTATAACTAATCCTGAATGCTGTTGACTGTTACTAACCCATATCTGTCATAAACCTGTGACAACACAGCTCGTATGGGAAGGCCGGTCCCAGCGGACCCACCTGTCCCATCTCAGCTGGTCATGGCACCGGGCACCAGCACATCTGGGGTCCAGCCTGGGATCTCCTTCTCCATGGGCCCTGAGCCACCTTCGGGTGGAACTGCTTCAGGAGATGGGGCTTACCCCCTTTCTGTGCATGTGCGGAGGGGAACCTATCACCCGTCAATAGGTCCGGGCAGTGGTGCGTAAGGAGCTCGATCTGAAGTATCAAGAATGGCTATGCCAGCTTGAGTGCTGAGTGTCGCTATTAGAGGGTGAGCCTGCCCCTCCTACACAGCCCCCAGCACAGCCACCTTCGGGGCCGTGAACATGCAGTGGTGACTGCCCATGGGTGGGGACCTCAGTCCCACTGTTTCCAGTTGGGGGCTCATGGGCTTGCGACTTCCAAACACCCCTCCCCGTCGAAGGTGTTTACCCCCCACATGTGTCATATACTGGTCCTGTATGCATCTTGTGTGTCTTGTCTGTTGACCTACCCAACCTACCTCCCCAAATATACCTACTACCCCCCCAACATCCCACTCTCACCTGAAAAAAAAAGGGCAATCTGTTCCCACAAAAGAATCTCGCCCCATACATAGCTGTCCATTTTACACGTGTCCACTGGACACATGTAATATGGTCTAATTGGTATCACAATGAATATATGTTGTCCTCATCCCTCTTCCAGCTGTTGCTGTAGAAGAAATGGGCAGCTATGGACCTTTCCTATACCCTTCTTGCATATGCCTAGCTATTTATCCCTACTGTCTTTCCCTCTTTGTGCCTCATTTATCACCACTGTCCTATCAATCCCTTTTTTTTCTTTTGCAGGAATTAGCGCGGGGTAAGTGGCAGTAAGCACTGTTAAGCAGCGGTAAGTGGGTTTGCTCGGGTGTGCCCGGGGGTAAGCTATGCCTACACAGGTTGAGAAATTCGAAGCTAACTGACTGTAAGAAAACATAAACGGAGGTTGGCAGTGCTTACCGTCGTGCAAACTCAAGCAAACCCACTTACAACTGCTTAAAAGTGCCTTAATCACTCTATAGCCAATGTCCCTTGTTCTGCTCAGCAGCAAAATAAACTGCCTCTCCAAGGCTTGAACCCAGGACCCTGCACACCATACACAAAGTGGTTTACCACTAAACCATGGCAGATATACATTACCTGAAGTTTTCACAAATATATCATTCAGCACAATCAGTCAACAGTACAGGAAATGTATTATTATCACACCACATAACCTGTTAATGCAAGAAGTCTGGACAAAGTATGCCACACTGTGGGTAAAAATAGGGATATATGTAAACGAATGCACTGATACACTTAAAATGTTGCTAGTTACACAGTTATATGTATTAGAACACATATGTAGAAGGAGATGAAGTCTGAAACACAAAAGTGTTGCCACTAGTTATTGACTTCAATGCTGCGATCATCCATGACAATTGCCAAGTGAATGAGGAACAGGCCAAAATATGAGCCAAACATGCATGGACATATGGACAGATATATATCTGTAAATGTAGACAGATAGACAGCTATATGCAGATATATATATATATATATATATATATATATATATATATATATATATATATATATATTAATGTATGACTCACAAATAATCATATAATAGCAATTGTATATAGATACATACATATGTTCATATGTATTTGTGTGTGTGTGTATATATATATATATATATATATATATATATATATATATATATGTATGCAGATGTATATATCTAAAGATACATATATATATATATATATATATATATATATATAGCCATATAAGATATATATAGGTACATACACATATACACACACAAAAGATATCAGTAGCCATACATATGTAGAAGTAGTGTGGAAGTACTGGGTGCAAAGTATATCCCTCAGCCACAAGCCCTTCAACTGGCACCTGTGAAATATGTAGTGTGGCAACCATTCCCACAAATGAGAATAGTGACATTAAACATATACCCTCCCACAATTCAAAGGACATGACATGACACACAGGTATGCATACATAGATAACCTTTATTCCTGTACTATACAATAATGTATGCCAGTACTGACACCACATAAGTTTTGAAATATGTAATCAGTCATGAATGCAAGGCCCACCCAAAGCAGTAGATGCAAGCAATGTGTATATATACCATACTATGCTGTCCAGGACAAGGCCTTCAATTAGTACAACAGTAGAAACAGGATTTACCTTCAGGATACATAACAATCAACAATTACAGATGTAGTCCAGCAGCCTCCAATTACACCCTGTAGTCAAGGCCTAGGGGGAAAAGTAACACTTGTGTTAATGTCACAGTATCTTATACATAACATTGCTTAACCTAACATCTCACTATCACACTGAATGACCCTCTTCTTAACAGTTATATCACTGTAAAGGTGCCATAGCCTAAGCTAATGGCATAGAACCCCCCCCCCATAAGAAGCTGTACAAGGGCAAGGAACACTGTGTACCACATACTTACCTCTGGAATGTACAAGGGCACATATGTGTTCTCAAGCTGTTGCCCCCATATATATGGACTTGACCCAACAGTTGGTGTGGGAGTCCATGATATGATTGGGCTGATAGCAGTAATGCTAGCAGTAAATAATGATAGGCCATTACCTAACTACCCTTCCTGTATCACAGCAGGACAAAGATTGGCATATGTGTGGAGGGCAGAGGCAGGAACAAAGGGTCATATTTGCATTATTGCTGTTACACACCCTGGAAATTGCTGCTGTTAGAGGATTCGTTGCAGCATACCCTTATGCAAGGATATGACATTGAAATACAAATGGATGTAGCCATGTTCTGATAGCACTTAACAAACAGAATGCCACAGATATATTTGGGACAATACCTGTATGGTGCACAGACAAAACCTAACAGCCAATCCCCCTGGCATCATACAGATAGGCCCACAGTTGAGAGCTATGCAAAGAGACAACATTCCATGAAAAAGTACCATGTACACAGAAACCCTGTAAGAACAGCAAGATACACTGCACGCAACAACACTACTCACGCTGTCTGTAGGTCTGGAACCTTACCCAAATGTGGATTTGGCCTGTGTCTGCAGGTTCTGCTGTAATAGGTATTGCTACCTGCTGTCTGTAACACTGATGTCCACACACAGGAATGATGTCATCCATACTGTAAAGGTGAAGGGACAACGCCCACAGAAGGCAGCAATTTATAGTACAGGGTTGCCATGACAGTGGTTATCTGAAGTACCACACAGCAGGCTGCATGCAATTAACAACTGGTGGACACTGACTGGTGCAGAGGCCACCACCTGATCATGTGCAATACCAACAAAAGCATGCTGCAATCTATTCAAACCAGCACAATCACTCTACTGGAGAGACTGAGAGAGAGAGAGAGAGAGAGAGAGAAAGAAAGAGAGAAACAGAGGAAAAAAAAAACTTCAAGAAAGTTCACAAAGCTTGGGGTTGTGTTACAGTGGAAACAACATAACAGGTATGTGAAACAGATATGCATTTACTGGCATGTAGTATATGGCATAGAATAATTGGATGTATACTGTGAAAGGATGTATATGTGTCATCAGTACTTGTTCCTGTAATGATGTTGTGCTCAAAAACTGCACTGCACAGTAGTATCAGTCCCTGTGGGCAGTGGGACATACCTGTCAAATGTGCAGACCAGCAGTGAATGGCAAAGATGTGACCCATGATATCTGTGTTCTGTAAATTACTGTGGCCAACGGCTGGTGGGGTTATTAATACTGCCATGATAGACACATGGGTGAGAGACCACACCACCTGCAGGACAGTCATGTTAAAGTGTAGCATAGCATGGCCAACTGCCATAGCAGCAAATTTGCTTATCTAAGGTTTGTCACCATATATTCCCCCCAATGTTAGTCTGTGTTCACATGTGACACCTGTCTGTGTTGCAGCAAGGCAGAACTGTTCAGCTATGAAGTAAAGAGGGTACATGAGTGTGGTCCAGATGTTTGTATGTACCCCACATAGAGATACATATATGTGTGATACATATTCACAGCTGTGTATGTGTACAGAACCTCAGGCAGTTATGCATTTATAAAGGTATATAAACAACACAAAATGATATCTACACATGTATATATATATATATATATATATATATATATATATATACACACACATATATATATATATATATATATATATATATATATATATATATATATATGTGTGTGTGTGTGTATGTTGACATATATATATATATATATATATATATATACATGTCAATACATTTGCCCTGCCATGACGTGTGCGAGAGAACATCATGCATCAATACACAACATACCTACACACCAGTACATGGCTGTAAGTTGAAGTGTAGAGTTAGATGTGTAACCCATGTTGGGAACACATTGCAAGTGTTTGGGATGGTGAGATATATATGTTGGTGAAGGGTATTAGGCACATATTGGTATGTAGGTCTGGTTGGGTGACAAACAAGACAGCATACAGGGCTGGTATATGACACATGTGGTGGTTAAACACTGTGGACGGGTAGTTACATTTGTAATGTGGAGGCCATTGAGCCCCCACATGGGAACAAAGGGAACATGGTGCCCACCCATGGGCAGTCACGACAGCATCTACATGGACATAAAGGTGCTTGGGCTGTGCGCTGGGCAGGAGGGATATGCATGTTGAACCTTGTGTATGTGTACTGCATGCCTCCAGGTGATGTAGCACATACCCCACGTTACTATGGAGCTCCCTATGCCCAATACCCGCGACCTACCTGAGTGACACTTGTCTGTATGTGCTCCATTGGGGGGACACTATCCCCTGAGTGGTTCCACATGAAGGTAATCATGGAACAGTAGATAATGAGGTTCCATGTTGGGCCACAGATGTGATGTGGACTCGTCACATGTGCACATTAGGTTGAAGCGGTGTTCCTGATGGAAAATAACCTCTACACATACTGGTGTGTAACTGTCATGGAACATATGTGGGCTGTAATAGTCCCCACAATCCCAGAACATGTCCAACAGCATGCATAGATATCCCCAATACTACAGAATGGCAGATGTGTAGTAGTTACACAGCAGGCCTACCACAAGCATATGTGGAAACATAGTGGCAGTGACAATGGCATGCAGGTGAAATACCCTGTAACAGCCCTGCAACTCTAATGTCCCCACAGGGAACATGTCTATAACCACATAGCAGAAAGTGTTGTGCAATACAATATATGGCCCAATGGTACCCATACCGGACACATACCACTAACGTAGTGTGAGCATTATGTTGGAGCTGATATGGTGGCGGGAGACTGATATGTGTACTGTATTATAGTAAACTTGACATATGAGTTGCTCAGACATATTTCCATCATTATGACTTTCAAGGAGTATGGCACACCTGAGGAACCCCGCCTACAGTGCCATTGAAGAGGAGATCATCATCACCAGCATCATCCACAACTATCAGCTACTGTTCTCATGGACAAGCATGGATCAGCAGGAGAGAACAGCCATGTGGACTGATGTGGTCCACACGGTAAATGAGGTGGGGATGCACTGCCATACTTATGGGCATGTCCACCACCATTGTAGTGACATGCTCTCCAAGTACGTTGTTGTGCCACTGCCGTGCGGGGTGACCACCTTGCAACAGGGGGGCCATAACATCCATCCCCCTCACCTGCTTATCAGCCTGGTAGTACCTGCCCACCCACAAGAGCTCCAGACTTATACAGTTATGGAGGTAGGTTCTACTCACACACCACACATTGAGCATGCAGGCAAGGTTCCAGGGCATATAAGTAGACTACTGTAGTGTATGCATCTGTACAGATAGACCATGCATATGTGAGATGTGGGGTATGTTGCTGTGTAGTACCGATAAGCAGTAATGCATGCACTGTAGTACTGTGGACTTCAGCTGTTGTTGTACTGTAATATTGCAGCCACCCTGTATCAATGCCAAAGTTGTGGCCACTGACATCAGCTCTATCCCATGTCAATGTATGTACCTCTGGGATACCAGCAAGGCAGCGGCCAGCTGCCGGTGAGTATGGTTTAAGGTTATTCTTGGCAATTCACTGTGCATATCATAGCTAAGGTGTAGGCCATGTACACATCTAACACACCTACCCATAATGCATGCTGTACATGTGCACTGACACAGCACACACCTCACTAATGGGATTACCACCCTCAAACACATGCAATACACAGTCCATCTCAGACAACTGTGGCTATACTCCAGTGTACATTGCCCAGGCACAGCTGACATCTGCCCAACATACACAGCTATGTCATACACAGAGCAGTTGAACATGCTACATATAATGACATCCCACTCCCTCTGCTAAGACACGCTTCAGGGTCCTAAACTTAATCAACACATTACACAGAACATACTGGAGGGCTACGGCCCTGTCCTGGGGAATCCCCACACTCTGGAACAGACTACCCATACATGTCAGGCAATGCTACTCATTGGCCCTCTTGACAGAAACACTTGGCAATTGGATGGGGAAAGGAGAATGCACCCTAGGTAGCATGTGTGTGCCACAGCCTGACAGGGGCACAGGGGAATAACATTAGTGGGTGGTGCATGGCAGGGAACCCCTGTGGCTAGGCTTATGTAGGCCCCAGGGCCAATAGACCAGGACTCATCTATGAACCTATGTGTACCACAGGCAACATCAGCCAGGGCCCAATCATGATCAATAATGGTCTCTACACTCACCATAGGTACAGTATATTGTCTCTGTGGTTGGTCTAATGGTAATCTACTACTCATACATGCACCACCAATGATGACATATGTGAATACACATCAAACAGTCACTAAACACGTGTCCACATGTGATCCAGGAACACACAGAGACTGTGAAAAGCAGCAGAAACACACCCGATACACAGAGACATATACTGCAATGGTGTGTACACACCCGTGAGGTATGGTGCACAAAACATGCCAGGGTGCTGAACAGATGCACAGCAATGCTGTGGACATGGGGGCAGTGGGATCCAGGGGGAGGTCCATAACCTACAAACAGAAGCCATGTATCACAGCCATGTATAATGCTGGTAACGGGGACTGACTACAGTTGCACTGCATGCTGTTGAGCCCCACATGTCCTGCATGCTGACATGCGTGTGATTACAGGTATGTGTGCGATACTGTACTGCACTATCACCTGCTATTGTGTGTGTTATGGGGTTGCAGGAGCTGTCTGTAGGTGCTGTCTGGTGGAGTGTATGTGTTGCCATGTATGTCGACTGCATATGTGTATGTCTGTGTGTGTAGCGATGTCTGCACATGTGTGTGTGTGTGTGTGTGTGTGTGTGTGTGTGTGTGTGTGTGTGTGTGTGTGTGTGTGCGTGTGTGTGTGTGTTTACTGTTTAGTGGTGTTGTACAGGTCTTACAGTCTGTTCCCTGTTTTCCCCTCACAGGTGGCAAGGTGGGGCTGGGTCCCCCCTGCAGGGAATCTGATGTCACTGATACAGACAGTGACCATGAAGATAGGTGTGTTGATGCACAGGAATGGTCATCAGGGGCTGTTGCTGGGCCACCAATTGACAACCCACACATATCCACACCATCCACCCACACAGTCACACTGCCTCTACATACCTCATCACCATTGGCCCTAGCGAAGGGACAGCCTACTGATGGCATGGGCCTGGACAGTGTGGTATCTATGGCACATGTGTCAGGACACAGCAGCCATAGCCAGATGTCTGGTGGGGTATCATATAGGCAGATGTGCAGGGGTGCTCGTAGGAGCACTGCTGGTCATCATGCCCCTGGCAAATGTGCAACATCTATTTCAACCACACGCATGTTCCCGACTGTCATGGAGGCAAAGGCATGAATGGAATGGTACACCAGGCAGGGTCTAAGGGTGCAGAGGGCTCATCACACCTCTGTAACTGACAGTATCCGTGACCTAGCAGGTGCCATCCGTAATTACACCACGGTCATGGATAGATGGTGGGATGAGACATTGGAACTCATCCACAATGTGTCAGGACAGGGCGGGACAGTTGCAACAGCCACATGGATGTATGCCAGCAACACCAGCAGCTGGAGGTCACCATGGATGACCAAATAGTCACAGCTGCTCCCGTAGTGGCAGTACCATCCCCCACCACTAGGGGGTGTCCACAACCCATCATAGCAGACCATGTGCACGTGGCCCTGGCCAGTCCCAGGAGGGACCTGGATCCAGTGGATGTCTGTCAAACTCGGAGGATAGTACTCGGTCTGGCTCTGTACCTGATACTGCCTGTAGCACCCCTGCCAGGCACAGGTCCCATGTCCGTGGCTGGAGATGGTGAACTGCAAACCCTGCCAGATACAGTCTGCAGCTGTCCCACAATTCCCTTTATAGGGCAGCCACATGGAGGAACTGTGTGGATGCAGACACACACATATAAACAATGAACTTAGGGCAACCACATACCTGCACACACGACATCACCAGTGGCCCATAACAATACTCAGCCCCCTCACACACACTCACATGTTGTCAATTGTATGGCTCAGCCTAGGCCTCTGGCAAACCAACAACACACCCTGTGCAAATGATGATACCTGCCCAACTCCCTGACATCCGTAACATCGATGCAGGGACAGGCTAACATGGCTCTGATGCGCAGGGTGACTGTACAACAGTGTAGCAATGGAATGATGTGTAGCATGTTGTCAGCAGTAAAGTGAAATGCTAATATCTTGGAAGGTGTTGCTGTGCAGCCATGATGCATCTTAGCTGTAATTAACAATGTTATATTGTTGTCACCAGTATCAGTTCTGAATGTGTTGTGTTTGTCTCTGTGCCACATGGCTGATGGGTGTAGTGGTGTCAGCAGGCCTTCAACAGTGGACACCAGTAAGTGTAGTGGGTGGTACACATGCCATGGCTGGGTACAACACACAGTGCCTTTTGTTAGGATGCAGTACAGGTAAAGGACTGAACACATGGAGGTATGCCCCCATGCAGGTAACACATCTGTTAAACATGTAATCCCACCAAGATAGGATAGGCACAACCACACAGTGCTATATATGCAGTCTGCAATGTGGATGACATTGAACATGCTAACAGCAGGGTGTATGTCCCTCTCCCCACTCTACTGCGATCCTCACCTAAGTAACATGTGTGTGCCAATGCTGGTGGCATAGCCCTACCCTTAGGAGGGTGTGACGCACTCAACTACTGTGAATGGTGTAGACAACAACTAACAGCCTAATTACATACTCTGTACAGTATTACAGACAGCTATGTGGGGGGATAGACTCAACAGTAACTGTAATTATGCCAGTTGTGTCCAGAACAGCCACGCCCAGTGAGTTATAGCAACCCCAGTAGTGCTGCACCCCTCAACAGTGTGGAAGAGGGTATTGACACATCTATGACCTGTGAAGGACTGTATGCCCACGGGATGGCACCTGTGGTATGTTGGCATATGCCAAGCAGTCCTGGTGGAAACATTCTGTGAATGGAGGTAGATCCCGTAACAACTACACACATTCCTACAAGCGGGATGGTGTAGAAAAGCCCGCTATGATCTACACAGGCATTGTGCACCTTCTAACCCTCATCTACACCTGTCATGATTGAGGTAAGGAGGTATATCAGGTTCAGGTTGTATTCTCTGCCTTTGACAAGTCCAACATTGGCGGGGTCCCGTGTGTTGAAATAACCGGTGACATTGGCCATAGGTTCATTGTTGCTATGTTCCATGTCCCTGCAAACTACGGTCATCAGGCTACTGGGTGGTAGTTCCCAGTTGACATGGTGGGTTTGTGGATGTCCCTGCCAACATTGGTGAATCCATTGTCAGGTGTAGGGCTATTGGATTGTATGAGGGATCCCAGCTACTTATTGCAATTGCCCAGGGGGTTCCCCCAAGCATGACATATCACTTGACTCTACTGCATATTATATTAGTAATGCCAGCCTTATATCCTACAGGTGGGATGGAGTACTGTTAACATGTACTGCCCTTGTCATGTAGGGTCCTGCTTATGGGATCTGCTAAGGTTGGTATTGTATTGCAGGCCAGACGTATTTGGCTTGGGGGGTATACCTATCCATGTAAGTTGTATGTTATTTGGGTCTCTCAAACCCATTAATGGTGCATGTGGACATATATGTTGTGGTTACGTTCCCAGTTCCATCTACAGATATATGTCCATATATACCTATATTGATATATATGTGTTCACCTTTGACAGGGGAACAATCATTCCTTTGAACGGTCCTTTCTGCAAACCAAAAGGACTAACCCATCATTTCTTACTGCACCACAGTTAAGAAAACTGCAGTTCTAAAGGCACCTTCGCTGACACTCGAACTGCAAGTTGGAATACATATCATAATGGCGGGGGGGCATGACTCCCTGCAACCCCCTCGGGGGGCTGGGCCCCCCAAAACCCCCCTACTGTGATATACGAACTCCTAGTGTGCACTAAAGTGGGGACAGGTGATTATTCCCCATCCCCACTATAGTGGCATCTGCATCCAAATTACTTAATCTGTAATGAGCCAATGCATAGTGACATTCAATGCATGTATTGCAGGATTGTGCAATGTTGAGAACAAACTTTAGGCCTACCAGCTTCCAGACACATGGATTTCTCCCTTTGAAAGGTGAGCCATATATATGAGACATATATGCATTCCTAATGCTGTCTATATGTGGACATGTGAATATATATATATATATATATATATATATATATATATATATATCGATGGCTGTATGCATATCAATATATATATGTATTTATTGGCATATATATATATATATATATATATATATATATATATATATATATATATGTATATGTATATAGATATGTCTATACTTATACCTTCATATATAGATATGTTACATCAATTCAATGATGAATATATATACACACACAAATACATCTACATGGTGGAATACATTCCTTGTAGTGTTGTATACCTGGGCTGGATGATATGTATGAGGAAACATCATGATTATGCATATCTGCCATGGCTTAGTGGTAAATCACTTTGTGTATGATGTGCAGGGTCCTGGTTATGAGCCTTGCAGGACCTGTTTATTTTGTTGTTGGGCAGAACACACAAACCTGCTTACAACTGCTTTACGGTATCTTAATCACTCTCTATCCAACGGGCCATGTTCTGGCCAGCAACAAATTAAACAACTCTGGCAAGGCTCAAACCAAGGACCCTGCACACCCTAGACAAACCGATGTACCACTAAGCAATGACAGGTACACAGATATTCAATGTTTCAGAAACATATCAGCCAGCCCTGTCATGCAACAGTGCAGAGAATGTATACCAACATCTAGATGTCTGCGTGTGTAACTATAGTGCAACCTTAACAGATACAACATACCCATATATGTACAGATACGCATATATTCAAATATATATGTTGTTTTACTAACTCTATATACATATATAGATTGCTGTCTATGCACATATACCTATATATCTGTTAGCAGATAAATATATCTATATAGGTATATATGGCCATACATCTGTAGATAGCAATTTCAGATTAACAAATACACCTATGTCCACATGCACCGTTAATGGAGTTGAGAGGCCCCACACACTATACGTCTTGTATGAATAGGCAATCCCCCACAGCCAAACACCTGCACCCTACAATACACTGCCAAGTACAGTCTTGCCTCCCACAGGACATGTAATATGTGGACACCGTCAACGTCCCCAGGATAAAGATACTCATATATGCTGAAACAGATATACATATGTATATATATATATATATATATATATATATATATATATATATATATATACACACACATACATGTGACTACACACACACACATGCAGATATATGTACAGTGAGATACATATGTAGGAGGTGCACACAATATGGAACAGCCAGTATGCCTACAGTTAACACCTGAACAACTGGACACTGTATGGGCTAAACATACTAATGTCAATCATTGCCTGCAACATATACCCATAGAAAGCTCATAGGAAGGACACCACACACAGGTTTGCAGAAATGGGACTCCTTTAACTGTGTACCATAATGGTCCTATATGCCATATCATATAGCTGTTGAAATACTGACAATCATATAAACAGAGTACTACAACTGTGAAACAGTTACACTTATACAGTAGTCTGGAAAGGTTCACAACTGTTGCATTCCAAGCCAAGCCCCTCAGAATGTACAATAGTTCTGACAGACTGGGCCACAGGGTACCACACAATCAACAGTATGTACTGCAGGTGTGTAGTTCAGCAGCCTCTATCTACACTCTGTACAAACTCCGTAGGAGGTAAAGACACTTTGTGATCAAATGGGTTGTATCTGGAACATAACAAGGCATAACGCACAGAACAGTCTGTATTGCAGGAGGCAGTAGGCTTGCAGTACCCCAAGTCATGTAAGTAATGTCAATATAGGTGGAGTATACGGTACTGTACATCCACATACCTTGTGGCAGCTCACCCCTGATACCCCCACATTTGTAACAGCCTAGG
Source organism: Protopterus annectens (assembly GCF_019279795.1). Classification (NCBI taxonomy): domain Eukaryota; kingdom Metazoa; phylum Chordata; order Ceratodontiformes; family Protopteridae; genus Protopterus; species Protopterus annectens. Next base: position 383,446,452 of record NC_056726.1, read on the forward strand.
TCATTTATGGTGCTCCCCACCTGGACTCAATAATACAAGACTATATACCACTGTTACATACACTGGCCTCTGCAGTGCATAAGGGTGCACATGTGTTGCGTAGGTGATGCCCACACATATATGGCCCCAGCCCCAGTGTATGTGCAGGGATACAACAGCAGTGTACAAATGGCAGCAATGGCAGTGTGATATACTCACAGCCCACTACAGAACAACCCCCAACAGCATGACAAATGTACACAGCTTGGCATGTAGATGTGGGACAGAAGCTGGAACACAGGCCTATATGTGGAACACTGTTGCCATACACTAAGCAAGGTGCTGGTGTTACAGGATAGTCTGCAACATACCCTTAGTCAGGGAATTGAGGTTAGATATAGACATGGATGTAGCCATGTACTGGTAGCACGCAACACACACACTGCCAGTGTCATATCTGACACAGGACCTGTGTGGTGGACGGACAACACATGATAGGCATACTTCTGCCTAGCAAGAGGTTAGACCCACAGTAGTGAGCTATGCAGACAGACTGCATTCCAAGGTACACTAATATGTGCACACACACCCTGTAACACCAGTACTATGTAAAGCATTACACAACTCTACCCACTGTCTGTGTGTAGTTCTTGAACCTCCTACAAATATGTGTCCACTCTGAATGTGCAGGTTCTCCTGTAAGAGGTATTGCTACCTGCTGCTTGTATCACTGATGCCCACACACAGGACGGATGTCCATCACACAGGAAATGTAAAGGGACCACGGCCACATGCTGTAGGGGGTTATAGTGGGTGGTTGCCATGACAGTGGTAATTCGATGTAGTACACGTGTAATTATATATTTATATGGCTATCTGGATAAGTATATGTACATATATTTCCACCATATGTCCTGGACATGGAGTCTAGCCATATGCCAGCCCCTGCAGTCCCACAGTAGTAGTGCAAGGGGATAACAGCTATGTATAGCAGGTATATTGCTAGACTGTTGCTACTGTCATTGGGATTGTCTTCACAGACATGGTGTGTGTGGCTGCTGACATCTGCTTATAACATGTGTGCCATTGGCTACTGACAGACATCCTAAGGAAATCATTGTAAGGTACCGCTGCTAGCATGTAATGCCCCTGTGGAGGGCAGCAGAGATATTGGCCACTATATGTGGAAATTCAGGCACAATCTGTACAGTCCAGAGGTATACACATGATCCCTTAGTGCACCACATGTGTACCAGACCTGACAATATGGATGTAGACAGCCATGTAGATGGGTATAACATATAACTACTGGTATACATTTGGCACCATAGGTGTTGGATTCACACACTCCTGTCTGGCCTGACACATAATGACCACTGGTACAGGGGTGCCATGGACACATACCACCCACTAGATATTGACATACATCTGAACAGCATCCCACTGCTCTGTCTGACATACATAATGTTTAAGGGAGGCCCAGCAGCAGTACATCTGGTGAGTACCTGCACATAACATCCCACTGGTTAAATATGTAACAATGCACTGTGCAGGCTACAGGCAGACTGGCTCAACACTGGCCTACATCTCATATGGGGTAATGCACATGTACCTGCATATATAGCAGGCTCGACAGCCATGTCACAGCACAGGGTAAGATACACCTGTGTGGCAGTGCATAACCGCAACCAATGTAAACACAGCCACAGCCACATATGGAAAGCTAGCATAACATTACAGTATATGGACTGTCTGTTGTACACCATCCTCATATGTGCCATGCACAGAATGACCCTATATATACTGGACTGCTACACAGTTTGTCATGATGGCTATCTGTGGTATGGGACATGTGTGTGTATGGCCCTACAAACATGTACGGCAAAATGGTACAGTACAGTGGGGCAGCATATAACATCTGAGAGAAGGGGAGGTAGAACAATGACATCTACCACAGTCTGTACACAGGCAGAGGTACATATTAACAATACACACACTGCCGACATTCACCATCACTACACAGACCTAAGTACTGTACAATCATTCACAGAATGTCCAGCTTATGTCATGAAATATAACCACTGCTGTACATGACATGTGTAGCAATTGGATATATCACTGGCTTGGTTTCAGATATGATGACAGTATTTATGGTGTACAGCACGTATGCACTACTTCATGCACGCCATATGTACAAAGTTTGACAGAGGTGTGGCTGACAGTACATACACAGGTCCAGTATACACATGTTACTGTGATAACCCCATATAATTTCCATTGTAACAGGGTTTGTTGCAACATATGTCCTATGAGGGATATGAAGTCAGTAACTGTCATGGCCTTCACCATCTACAGACTGCAATCCTCACACTACCTTCTGCATTCCACGGATTGATGCACTGTGGCTAACACATGAAACCATAGGCACAACACTGCCCAGTCTGCAGATGACCCCGCAGATGAGGAAGCCTCATATACATGGAACTGACATGGGAGGTATTGCGACATGTACAACAGGCATATCCAGACAAACACTGTTAAAACAACATTACTCCAAATGCAGTATAGCAGCACTTACAGTCTGTAGTCAGGTCAGGCACATCCCCTCCTGTTGGTTGCCCTCTTTCCACAGTGTATGTGGTTAGAGGTAAATCCCCAATCCATCTGGAATACTGTTTACCAAACATAAAATCTAGTTCCTGCTCACAGTGACTGCAAAGGCCCAACATCACCATGATGTTCCTAGGTATTGGAGTGTGTTTCCATGCACTTGGCTATGGGATAGTTACCACAGCTGCTCCACATGCAATCATCAGTGGGAGGGCTACAATTCATGCAGAGGCCATCAGCTGATCATGAGTATCACGTAACATACACATGTTGCTGCCTAAGCAAGGCAGGTCTTGGTCTCCACATCCACCAGAGAGGGAGTGGGGGAGGCAGACAGATGCTGATACATGTCAGGGAGGTGTGGAAGGTTAAAACTGAAACATGTTTGTGTAACACACCTACCAGCACAGGGTATCAACCCCCTGACAACTATGTAGTGCTATCACAGTTCAATGCAGTTATTGGATGCACCACATGGGTTACCTGATGGGGAGCACTCAGAACATATATGTCAGGGTGAGTGACATCTGCAACAGGGATATGGTAGATATACGGTAGGTGTCGTACACGTGCCTGTTTGCATGAACATGTGCCAGTGTCAACACAGGCACACTCACACAGGGATGTGCACAGATTGACACACTTGGCAGAGCCAGGACTGCAACTCATCAGTAGTGGGATTGCCACAACGCATCAATGTGCAGGTATCACATACACTACACGGGTCATACGTAGGCTGTATGGGCAAAGAGTATGAGGAGATGTCAGACATCTGACAGCATGCTTCAGTATGCCCTGGGGGGTTGTTGTGAGTGTGGATGTGGACATACGCACCATACAACATACACACACGTACACACAGGGTGCCAGTTCTGACATGCATGGGTGCATGTCTACATTGGTGTGTGGTAGTCAACTGTGCCAGCAGGCTGTACAAGGGTAGGCAATGGGTATACAATGGCATCAGGCCACATGACAATAGTCTGCATTGTGGCTCAGGGCTGTAGTTACTGCATTTGCCCACACAGGTGAATATTGCATCCTCTATCCAGTCAGCTGGGTGACGATTGTGTGTGGCCAATGCTGTACACCACATGCCATGTATGTGTTCCTTAGTCCATGACATGAATGGTGTCTGGGATATGCACACATCTCACATGCATGTACAGTGACATGTGGAACTGTACCTGGGTTGTCTGGCCCATGTTGTGAACACAGCTTATCATCAGTTGTGCCAGTCTTGCCCACCTGTGGCAGGAACTGGTAATGGGGAGCAGGTTTACCCTTCACCTACATTGATAGCAAGTCAGCAGCATTCCCTGATGTCAGTGTCATCTGTCCATACAAGGCATGTTGTCAGGTGTGGTATGTCCGTTGTGAGTCACAGGTGGTGCAGGTGTCCATTGGGGAACATGGTGGAGGTGCACTGTCTGCATGTACATGCATATTGGACAGATGACCAGGGTGACATGCCCTCTGTAGCCCATTGCTATCACTGTATAGTTACTATCAGTGGCCAATATGCAGTGTACTAACCGCATATTGGCTGTTGCCTAGGCATGTGTGTGTGTATGACACATGGGTTGAGTGTGTGCTCTGGGTAATAGTGGGGTTGCTAATTTGAATTAGCTGGCCTTGATGTCACATGTATGGGTATGGCTTTGCACCCCAGCCTTCCAGCTAATTTACATCTGTTATCCCTGTATGGTTGACATTGTGATATATAGTAGGGCCACCATAAAAGTAATGGGCAAAACCCCCTCCACATTGGCCACACACTCACCTCTACACAGGATACGAGTAACACACACACACACACACACACACACACACACACACACACACACACACACACACACACACACACACACACACACACACACACACCTGTCATGTCTGGAAGTTGAACCCCTACCTAACTAGTTTATTACACTACAGCACTACACAGTTATAGTATGCACCACAGACATTAATACTAAATACTTGAGCTTTGGCCGGCTAAGATCTGCTTGCAATCAACTAGACGTATAAGTGAATTTAAGTACACTTTTATCTGCACTTTTTTCATATAGTACTGCCTTTTATGTTTTTGTTATTACTGAATATTAATTGAACTGAAAATTGCGGCTCTCTGTCTCTATAGAGATCTTGTAAAAGTGTAGCCATTGATAGCAGTGGGGGTAGTTTCATTTTGATATCTGTGCTTCAGCTAAGGGGCTGTCCTGCCTTATATAAGTGGTACATTTTGTTTTTGATCTGCTAAATACTTGAGCTTTGGCTGGCTAAGATCTGCCTGCAATCAACTGGGCATATAAGTGAATTTAAGTACACTTTTATCTGCACTTTTTTAATATGTACTGCATTTTATATGTTTTTGTTATTACTGAATATTAATTGAACTGAAAATTGTTTCTCTGTCTCTATAGTTAGTCCCCACCCTCCCTTCTTGTTCTTCTTTTGGTGTTAATCTTGGTGGCTTTGAAATTGTATGCCCCTCTTGTAAATTTGTATTTGGATACTCCTTCTGGGTCCATCTCATTTGCTCAGTCAGCTGAGTGCATTGATGTCATATTCTGATTTCAGGCACTCCTACTGTGTACAGAGAGAGCATATGGGAAGAAAAAAAAATTCTAAGTTTGTTTTCTGCCTTTCCTGTAAGTACTCTAGTCCACAGACATAGTTGCTGTATCCATGACTATTTGTAAGCTTCTGAGCCCCCAAATCTTTCTGTGTTGGAGAGAAGCCTTCTAGCTTAATTTTGTTTCTTAGAACTAGTTTTTTAGTTTCAGCACTCAAATCTGTTTCTTTGAGCTCAGTACTTGTTCAGAACTTGTAAGCACTAAATAAGCTACAAATTACTACAACACTCAACTTTCCTCACTTGTCTAGAGGAAAGCAGTTTTTATTACTTAATAAATAAGCAGCTATCCAGGCTTGTCTAAGGATCAGCTCCCAGTGTTTTCTCCTATCTACCTAATGAATCTGGGCATCTTGGTGCAATGCAGCAATTGCCTCATGTAAGACAACCCTCTCCTCCTACCACCCAACACTACAACCTGTGAGAGATGAACTTATATAGCCAAACTGGAAGCAAAGCTCTCTGCACCCAAAACTGGAATAGACAGTCAGGAGGAGAAGGTAAACACTTGCACCACACCACACCCATCACATAGTCCCTCAAAATCTACACCACCAAAACAGACACATAAAAATGCAAATCACACACCAACATTTGCGGAGGCTCTCAATAAAAACCTGCCCAAGTAAGGGGGACCTCCAAAGCTGAAAAGCAAGCAAACTCCACTCCCCAACACAACCCAAATGACACATAGCCCACAATCTCAGTGTGCCACTCAACCACAGCCCATAAGGCATAACAACGTACCCAACACTCTAGTCAAAGGTGACTGTATAGTCAGGCACACTGATGTTCCACTCACCAGGCTAAACAAGGAGAAAATTACTGTCAGCTGCCTGTCGGGTGCCAGGATCCGCAACATAATGCATGCACTCAGGTCACTCCACAACAAGTACAAATATGACTCTGTCATTGTCCATGTTGGTGTGAATGACCTGAGATGTACTTCCCTGGACTACATGAAAAGAGAAATGGAGGAGCTCTCCGATCTTGTAGCCCAGGCAGGTATGACCCTAGCCCTCAGTAGCATCCTGCCATCATCCAGAATGATACCACAGTACAAGGACAAAATGATTGACTTCAACAATTGGCTAAGCTTCTGGTGTCATTTTCAGGGGATCCATTACTTGTCTGCCTGGGATGACATGATCAACAGACCATGATGCTTTGCCAGAGATAGCCTGCACCTGTCACCCTTGGGATTCCAGATACTGGCTAAGGCTCTTGCCACCCCTATAGTGCCTTTTTTAGGCAAGGTTAAAATGACAAATTCACCACCGTAAAAGGCACAAGCAAGCAAAATCTGAGGATAATGCTACTCAATGCTAGAAGTATAAACCTCAAAATACACTTACTTGAGGTACTCCTTAAAATGGAAAACATCGACATCTGTGCAGTGACAGAGACCTTGTTCAAAGCTCTAGAGAGCACCCCTGCATTACCAGGCTATAATTCATACCACACCTTTCGGCCACCTAACATGGATCAAAGCAGTAAAGGTGGAGGTGTGTCCATATTCATTAAGGATATCCACACCTCCAGGCTAGTTGCACAGCATAATGCATCCGAGATTATCCAAGTGCAACTAACTCTGGGCAAGACTGCAATCCAAAATGTAGCTTGCTACAGACCCCCCACCATGCCCCAGGATTCCAACTCCTCATTTCTTGATACACTGGAAAATATTAGGGTACAACCCAACAACCTAATAATGGACGATTTCAACTACCCCACCATTAAATGGGAAAACTACTCATGTACCAACTCTTTTGCTCAACGTTTTCTGAAATTCATAAATTCCAAAGCCTTGGAGTTTGGAGATTACCAATGTCTTTGTTTATGAGTTCCATGATGATACATTCCATGGCCTTGCAGACCAGGCTCATCGGGCTAATGGAGCGGTAGTTCTCAAAGTCCGTCATGGCTCCCCCATTGTGGAGTGGGATAACCATCGTGGTGCACCATTCAGTGGACCCAAAGCCTGAGGTGAGGCTATGATTGAACATGGTACTTAAATGGGGTGCCAGTTCATTCTGTAGTTCATGTAGAACTCAGCCTGGGATATTGTCAGTTCCCATGGATGCTGTGTTTTTGGCTTTGGAGAGTGTGTTTTTTACCTGTGCAGCTGTGATTACAGGAACTTTGCATTCTTCCCCTATAGAGATGGGCCCTCTAGGGGGTGAGAGGGGGGTAAAGTTAGCACTGGACCTATCTGCCAGGATGTTGGCAATATCAGTTGGTTCAGTATATTTAGTGCCATTGTGCTGTAACTCAGAACAGATCTGAGTGTTGCCATTGAGATTCTTGACATAGCTATAGAATGCTTTGTGGTTGTCTTTAGAGTCAGTGGCAATTTTGTTTTTATAATTTGCTTTGGAGGATTTTATGAGGGATCTCAGCTTCTTACTGAGGCAGACCAGGGAGCTCCTTCAGTCATGGGATTTTACTCTTTTTTGCAACAGTTTCTTTCTTCTGTTGTAGAGTTTGTTTATGGCAGAGGACCACCAGATTGGCTTCCTTTTTTTGGAGGATAGCATATTGGTTCTGTTAGGGATAGCATGATCCATTCACTCGTGTAAGTGCTTATAAAGTGCATTTGTGTAGGATTCAGCAGTCGTACCTCTACTGTATGTCTGCATGGGTGTCATGAAGTTTGCCACTTCTGTCTAAAGAAGTGTGAAGCTGGCTTTGGAGAAGTTTTTTATGGCGGTTTCCCTAATGGAGGGGTGGGGGCAGGATGTGGATTTCTAGGGTGATTAGCTTGTGGTCAGATCTGACCAATGAGGAATGGACCTCTGGTGTGGAACACCGGTCGCCCATGTTGGTAATGACCAGGTCTCGGATATTGTTGCCACTGGTGGGGGTAGGAATAAGTTGATCCAAACCCACCCAGTTCGGGTTTGTAAAAGGCAGATCATGTCTCCTAAACCTGATAGACTTCTTTGAAGCAGTCACCAAATCCATAGATGAGGGTAAGGTGGTTCACACAGCCTATCTAGATCTCGACAAGGCTTTTAATACCATCCCCCACTCTGGAATTATAGATAAACTCACTAAACTAGGTATAAATCTCTATGTCACAAGATGGGTTGCCAACTGGCTCATGGGCAGAACCCACACTGTGAAAGTAGCAGATTCCAAATCCGACTTCAGACCAGTGAAACGTGGAGTACCACAGGGTTCAGTCCTGGGTCCTCTGCTGTTTGGCATCTACTTCTCTGAAGTACAGGCTAACACAGAAGGTATTTGGCTAACAAAGTTTGCAGATGACTGCAAACTGGGAGCCATAATCAAAACTCCTAACAATGTGGGCATCCTACAAAAGGGCCTCACTGAGACAGATGCCTGGTGTCAAAGCCATGGCCTGAAGCTCAATGCCAAAAAGTGCATTATCATCCCCTTTGGTAAAAACTCTGTACCCATGAACTACCACATAGGTGGCAGTCTACTTAACACTGAAAGTGTGATAAGAGACCTTGGGACACTGGTGGACAGTAGTCTCAACTTTGATAATCACATCGCCACAGTGGTCAGGAAATCCTTCTACATGGCACACCTCATCACAAAAGGTTTCTCATTCAGAAAAAAAGAGGTCATTGTTCCCCTCTACTCATCACTCATTAGACCCATTATAGAGTACAGCACCCATTTTGGTATGTACCTCACAAGACATCTACAACAACTGGACAGGCCACAGAAATACCTCACAAAGAGGATTACTGGCCTCAAACAGATACCCTACGCAGACCATCTGAAAAAACTCCAGCTTTACTCTGTCGCATATTGCCTGCTCAGAGGCGATATCTGCCTAACATACAAAGCTATGTCAAATGCAGAGCTGTTGGACATGCTCCACTTAAAGAAATCCCAATCCCTCTGAACTACATGCTGTAGGGACCTAAACCTTGTCACCACAATAAACAGAACATGCTGGAGGGATAGATTTCTGTCCCAGAGACTTCCCATACTCTGGAACAGACTACCTATCTATGTCAAACAGAGCTCCTCATTAGCATTCTTCAAGAAAAATCTTGATGATTGGATGGGAAATAGGAAATTCACCCTGGGGATCACTTCTGTGGCTCTGCACGACAGGGGCACAGGAAAATAATTTTCTTGGGTGGCGAAAGCCAGGGTACCTATTTAGCTAGGTTTATATAGGCTCTAGGGCCAATAGCCTAGTACCTACCTATGAACCTATTACTGGAGTACTTCTTCCCTAAAGGTGTATTTCACAGTGACTGACATCAGCAGGATTACCAAAGTAGGGCATTTCACCTGTACTGCGAGTGACTATCCTAAAATGCATTGCTCCCTACACAAACAGTGAGACACACACAAAACATCCACAACTGTTATGCGTGGGTATAGAACCCCTACCAAGGCCTATATTAGGTTACAGCACGGAGCAGTTATAGGTCACACCACAGAGATTATAGGGACCTTTCTCCCCAAAGTAGTATTTCACAATGAATGACATCAGCAGGATTGGCAACGTAGGGCATTTGAATTGTACTGCACATGAGTAGCCTATGATGCATTGCTCCATACACAGACATTGAAACACACACAAAACTTCCAGAACTGCCATGTGTGGTGATAGAACCCTACCACAGTTCTATATCACAATACAGCAGTACACAGTTACAGGCTGCGCTACAGACATTACTGGGCTATGCCTTTCCCAGAGGTGTATTTCCAGGTGAGTGACATCAGCAGCCTTGCCAACATTGGGTATATGAATTCTAAGGAGTGTGTCTGACCTAAAAAGCATTGTCCATCACTCAGTCATGAACAGACTGAGACACAAAGACACATACACACACAATCGCCAAGACTGGGGTTAGAACACCTACCTAACTAATTTATTACACTACAGCAGTGTGCAGTTACAGGATGTGCTACAGAGATTACTGGGCAATGATTTCCCCAGAGGTGTATTTCTAGGTGAGTGACATCAGCAGCCATGCCAAAGTCGAGTATGTGTATTGTACAGAGTGTGAGTGGCCTAAAAAACATTGCTCTCTACGCAGTCAGACACACACACAAGGCAGGTCTGGGGTTAGAACACCTACCTAACTACTTTATCACACTACAGCAGTACACAGTTACGATACACGCTACGGAGATTACTGGGCTATGAGTTCCCCAGAGGTGTATTTCTAAGTGAGTGACATCAGCAACCTTGCCGAAGTCGAATATGTGTATTGTACAGGGTGTGAGTGGTCTAAAAAGTATTGCTCTCTACGCAGTCAGACACACAAACACACACACACAAGCTAGGTCTGGGGTTAAAACACCTACCTAACTACTTTATCACACTACAGCAGTACACAGTTACAAGATGTGCTACAGAGATTACTGGGCTATAAGTTCCCCAGAGGTGTATTTCTAGGTGACATCAGCAACCTTGCCAAAGTCAAGTATGTGTATTGTACAAGGTGTGAGTGGCCTAAATGGCAAAAGCATTTCTCTCTATACAGTCAGACACGCACAAGCACACACACACACACACACACTTGCCAGGTCTAGGGTTAGAACACCTACCTACTTTATCACACTACAGCAGTGCGCAGTTACAAGACATGTTATGGAGATTACTGGGCTATGAGTTCCCCAGAGGTGTATTTCTAGGTGAGTGACATCAGCAGCCTTGCCAAAGCTGAGTATGTGTATTGTACGGGGTGTGAGTGGCCTAAAAAACATTGCTCTCTACACAGTCAGACACACACAGTTGCCAGGTTTGGGGTTAGAGCACCTACTTTATCACACTACAGCAGTATGCAGTTACAGGATGTGCTACGGAGTTTACTGGGCTATGATTTCCCCAGAGGTGTATTTCTAGGTGAGTGACATCAGCAGCCTTGCCAAAGTCGAGTATGTGTATTGTACAGGGTGTGAGTGGCCTAAAAAGCATTGCTCTCTGCACAGTCAGACACACACACACATACACACACAGCTGCCAGGTCTGGGGTTAGAACACCTACTTAACTACTTTATCACACTACAGCAGTATGCCATTACAGGACACGCTATGGAGTTTACTGGTCTATGATTTCCCCAGAGGTGTATTTCTATGTGAGTGACATCAGCAGCCTTGCCAAAGTCGAGTATGTGTATTGTACAGGGTGTGAGTGGCCTAAAAAGCATTGCTCTCTATGCAGTTAGACACGCACACACACATTCACCAGGTCTGGGTTTAGAACACCTATTTAACTACTTCATCACACTACAGCAGCACGCAGTCACAAGATGTGCTACGGAGATTACTGGGCCATGATTTCCCCAGAGGTGTATTTCTAGGTGAGTGACATCAGCAGCCTTGCTAGTGTTGTATATATGAACTGTACTGAGTGTGAGTAGCCTAGAAAGCATTTCTCTCTACACAGGCAGAGACCGAGACATGCACACATACACACACTCACACAGTTGCCAAGTCTGGGGTTAGGACTACTACCTAACTAGTTTATCAGTACAGCAGTCCACAGTTATGGGACGCGCCATGGGGATTACTGAGCTACAGCTCCCCCAAAGGTGTATTTCACATTGGAAGACCTCAGCAGGCTTGTCATGATACTACTATGGGGAGGGTGGTGTGTGCATGGGCCGTAACCCATTCACGTAGGGGTTGACATGCTGCATGCGGACACATACGGGGTCATATGCCACAGGTAAGTGCATACAGCTACTAGGTGACAACTTCCTTGTACAGTCATGTTGCACAGCTGGCACGTGCAACACACCATCATGCTGACAGATACTGGTGGCTAGTATCTGCAGTGAGTGACACCTGCACCTCATGAGTTTGGGGCCCTTTAGCTGTGTGCTGGGTGGGACAGGCCCAGATGGCTCCTTGTCACAGTCACCCTCTTCAACACATCTATGTCTGTCTACCTTTGGCTTATTAAAGTGTGTTGTCCTTGCATATATGTCTGTATTCCTAGCCATTGTGTGTGCAAGACAGGAGTGGTGCATACTGACATGTGTCTGCACTGAGAACAGCAACTGCCAGATATGTCTGGTCCACTGTTGTTTGCTGACATGGCCTTCTTGTGTTTAAGTGTGTGAGCATGCCCAGTATAGGCTTTCAGTATGTTGCTGACTGACATTGCCTTTATTCCTCTAAATGTGTGAGCATGCCCAGTATGGCCATCTATATTGCATATGTGGTTCAAGTACAGGTGGCTTGTAGTACAGTGCTGATCTTTGTGTTGTACAATGGCAGGTAGCATGCTGTGTCTGCAGGGTATACATCAGTCATTTGGCATTGATTGTTGCTACATTTCTGCATGGTGGGGGGGGGCACCTGACTGTTTCTACATTTCTACACAGAAGTGGGGGGGCACACCTGACTGTTACTATAAGTGTACATAGGATGGTGGAGCACACCTTACACTTTTACACACTTGCTAGAACTGTACTGGTATGTCAGGTACACCATTTCAGTCTGTAGTCTTGCCTATCGTGCTGGCTAGAGGCATACCAGTGTACTACAGATTGTAGCTTTCACTACCTACATATTAGTATCTGACTTCCTAGCCTTCACAGCTTACTGCCAACTGGCTGGCCTGCTGTAGTCTTTCTGTGTAGGGCTGAGGTATGGGTTACCCATGGAGCTCATTCAGAGGCCACAGTACAGCATTTGTTTGTGTTTGTCTACACCTATCCTGCTGGCTGTGACTGTTGTTGGGTATGTGCCCCCTGACTGGCATGTGTGAGTCACTTACCTTGTGGGTGTCCCAGTATTGAGGGTGGTGCTGCAGGGCTGCCTATGCTGGATGCACATAGTACACTCCCCATACATGGTTGAGCACAGGTATTGTCATGTTTGGCATCCCTTTTACTGTATGTGCGAGTCGGAGAGAGGTGTCATTCCCTGGGACCCTACTGTGTCAGTGCATGTGCTATGCATTGCCTCTTTGCCAAGGCCAGGGCATGCTGGGCATGCCTCCTTCTGCCTACTAGGGCAGGCTCAAGTTGTTCCTCCTCTGAGTCACTCTGCGCCTGTTCAGGGCTTGGCACTGGTGGGGGGCTGTGTGGCCCTGCCCTATGCTGTTCCTGCTGCAGCTGTTTCTGCAGGATCATATTGTGTAGCATGGCATACACAAGGACAATTTGGGTACATGTAGTTGGTGAGTACTGCAAGGCTCCACCTGATGTGTCCAGGCACCAGAACCATGACTTGAGCATCCCAAACACATGCTCTATTATGATTTGTGTTTGTGCGTGTGCATCATTATGGAGTTCTTGTTCGGGTGTGTGTGCATTTCTGATGGGTGTCATCAGCCATGGCTCCAGTGCGTATCCAGCATCCCCCACTAGGTGACTGTGTGGGATATCCCCATTGGCAAATGTCTGGTACAGCTGCATCAGATGCCAGATGTGGGAATCATGGTAGCTTCCAGGGCAGCCAACACGCACATTCATTATTATGACCTGGGCATCGCACATGACCTGGCAGTTGATGGAGGGGAAGCCCTTGTGGTTGATGTAGATGCTACCCCGCTCACCTGGTGGAGCTTTAATGTGCATGTGCGTGCAGTCTATTGCACTCACCTCAGGGTATTCTGCTATTTGGTGGAAGAGACACATATTGCTGGCCAATGCCTCACGGGTGATGGGAAAATATACGTGCTCACTGACATGTGCTGACATGGCATCTAGGAACTTGTGGAGTACCCTGGATGCTGATGCCTGTGAAATCCCTATCATATCCCAGTTGGCCTTTGGAAGGCACCTGTAGCTAGTATTCTTAGGCCTACACATACCTTGGTATCCACTGGGATGGGTTCCCCTCTGTTAGTTCTGTGTGTCAAGCATGGCCGACACAGCTCAACAATTTGCTGTAGGAGGTCCCTGTCCACCCTATAGCACTCCACTATCTCCAGCTCATGTAGCTCTTGGTAGGTTACCCTGGGTCTGTACACTCTTCTCTGTCTCCTCACTGTGGGTTGCTCAGCAGCATTCACATCCTCAACACCCTCAGCCTCTTGCACATGCTGGTTTATGATAGCAAAAGCAGCCCCTAACATTTTTTCTCTTGCTTTCGTTTTGTAAAATTTCACCATCTGTATACACACCCGGTGGTGCAGAGTTTTTGGGAAAAACAAGGGGGAATGGTGTTTGCATAGTTTATAGTGGTGTGCTGGGCTGGTCTGCTGCCTGTGTAATTGGCTGATTCTGATACATTTCACCTGTCAGCTAAGCTAGTTCTCCTTGATTACCTTCCTACTGCTGTTTTCCCTTCCCACTGCCTCCCTGTTTAAGCCTGTGTACGTACCAGTCAAACAGAGTGCTCAAATGTGCACAGAGCTGCTTTTTCCTGGTTTAACTTTCTTTTTCTTCCTGTAAAACCTGGTGCATGGTGCACACACCCGCTTACACTTTGTAAAGAGTGCTAGGCAGGTTTAGACACACCCCTAGCTTAGCTGTGCTAAGCTAGGAGCAATCCTGGGCCACAGGTCTCCAATCTGCTTACAGTATGCCTGACACACACCCCATGATGTCACCTATATCCTAGTCTTGCACCCAGCTATTTATACTGTTACACTCTTGGGACCTGCCTCACACCCTGGGAAAATCTGGGATTCACTAACCTTTCCCTAATTTGCATAGCTAATGCATAGTTACATGTCCCACACTAAGCCTCTCCCCTTAGCAACCACTACTCACCGGCCAGGTTGTCTTTTGCCTGCCATTGACTTGCATGGCAGAATACTGATTTTAGTTAGAATGCTCATTTTTAGTTTATTTTCCCCCCGATCCCGTTTGCGTGCCACTGCCCTATGCTTAAACAGTCGAGATAGGCGAAAAAAAAAATAAAAGTTGATTTTTCTATTTTTTTAACAGTTTGCAATGCCAATGGCCTTATACTTGGCCATTGACATGCTTCCTCAATGATATGTAGCCTTTATTTGGAGCTATCATAGCTCCATTTTGGAATTTGCAGAAATGTACTTGGTTACTAACCGAGTACATTTCTGCAAATTGCACTAGTCTTGCACGGACTATTGCAAGCTTCCTGGATTGCAAAATCACCTCATTTGCATGGATTTCTCCTGCAAATGAGGTGATTTACATACCAGGGCTTAGTCCGTGCAGGATTAGTGCTGGAGCTCTCGTGTACGCCCCTGCTGGCTGTTCCTGGATCGCACGGCAGACATATTGCCTGCATGAGCTCCTGCACTTATCTTGCACTCCGTTTAAGCTTTTGAGAATCCGGGGGAATGTGCTGATACTGTTACAGAAAAAAGTTGAAAATGCTGACATTATATGTGACCCATTAAAGTTTAAATCAAACAGTGCAAGCAACAACAACTAAATGAGTGGAGGCTCCCCAAGTGCAGTATGGAGCAAATAAATCTAAGTTCACAAATTCTTGTGTATATGTCAGTCTCTTGATAGCACCTGCATGACAAGCCACCATATACACATGAGTCCTAATAATAAGCCAGGGCATACAAACTTTAGTTAGTGAAATGTAATTTTGCACAGCAATGCAAAAAAAAAAAAAACAGACACAATACAGACCATAAAGAAGTTGGGTCTCACCTTCCCCTTACTTAAAGTAATCAACAAACCTGGAAGCCTCCAACTGAGAAATCATTTGGTAGGTTGGACCACCTGCTACAGAGGCTGCTTAAGCTATGCTAATTCTGAAACAGGAGGTTCTATAGAGTACTGGAACCTGCATTATATCCTTCTGATTAGGTACGTTGGCCAGAGTAAGAAAATGGTAGCTAGCTGATACCTTTGGTTGGAATAATTTCTGTTTGACTTATTTTTCGTCTACAAAAGGATGGTGGTAGGTTTCAAAACCATGTATGTTTTCATTTTCTTTCATAGCAGCAAGTTGAAGATTGTAGCTGGAGCTGGCAGTTCTACATATTTGCCATCTCCTGAAGATGGATTCACTTACATAAGTGTAGCCCACTCCTTCTTTTGATTCACCAAGTGGCAAAAGGCTGTGATAACAGTGTATGCATTTGCCTTATCTGTGATGTTAAAAGATACCTGTTATCCATCTGAATATTTATTTACTTATTTATTTATTTACATTTGTTGACCGAGAGTGTCCGACTGGACGTAGGTCCATTTTCAGCGGAGGCCCGGGGGGAAAAGCTCCACAGTTAAAATAAATAGACAGTAGTTACATTGGATTACATAGCAATTAACAATTTGATTAACATAGCAATTAATTACAAACATATTTACAGATGAAGAACATAGTACATCAGTAGATAACTAGAATCTTTATCTGCGAAGTACATAACAGACATTAACAAATGTTACAATAAGAAGTTCCTGTTGTATAATAAGTACTAGGCTTATGAGCATCTGATCTTGCTATAATCAAGGTAGTTAGTGGGGTGGAAAGAAAGGTAATGGTTGGATGGGGTGGGTGATATTAGAGTGGGAGTTGCAAGGGCATAGCCAGCATGTTTTTAGGTGCGCTTTTAGTAAAGTTTTGAAGTGGGTGTATGATGGTACAGAGGTAATTGTGGGTGGGAGGGAGTTCCATAATTTGGCTATGGTGCAAGAGAATAGTGCTTCACCAGCAGAGTTAATGGCTTTAGTGATCTGCAAGTGATTTTTGTTGCTGGATCTTAGTGGTCTGGTGGTGCAATAGGGTTGAAGTAGATTCTGGAGGGATGGGACATTTAGTGGATGGTTTACTAGTCTGTGGGAGAGTGAGAGTTGATGCCATTGAAGGAGGTGAGGGAGTTCAAGCCATCCCAGTTCAGCAAGTGAGAGACAGTGGTGACTACGGTAGGGTGCCCCTGTGGCAAATTTGGCAATTTTGTTGCATTGCCCTAGGTTGGTATATATTGGAGAGGCATAAAGTAGGGTGGAGATAAGGTGGGAATTTGCTACTGAAATCTTTGCTGCTTTGATGAGAAGTTGCTTATTTCTGTATAACGCTCCTAGTTTTTTTGTGGACTTTTTTTATGGTCATGGATATGTGAATGTCAAATTTTAGTTTATTGTCTATTTCCACTCCTAGCAATTTGGTGTGTTCAGATGGGTATATAGTGGTGTTGTCTTTTGCTGTGATGTTAAAGTGAGAGTTGTTTTGAGTATGTTTGGTGGGTTGGAAGATGAATAGTTTAGTTTTGTTTGGGTTGAGTATTAATTGGGCATTGGATAACCAAGTTTCAACAGAGGAATAGGCTTCCTGTGTGACTTTTTGCAGTTTGGGTAGGGACTGGGCTGAGCAGATGATGGTTGAGTCATCTGCATATTGTATGAGTGTGCCATGTTTGGTGGCAGAGGCTAGATTATCGGTGAAAACAGAGAATAGTAGGGGTCCAAGGATGGATCCTTGGGGAACCCCTATGGAGACAGGTAGTTGGGGAGATATGTCATTCTGCCATACAACAGATTGTTGGCAGTCAGACAGGTAACTCTGAAACCAGCTGGTGACTGATTGAGAGAAGGATAGGTTACTGAGGACAGAGATGAGTTGTTTGTGTGGGACATGTCAAATGCTTTAGATAGGTCTAGGAAAGTAGCAGAGGAGAGATAGCCATTGTTTTTATGCTGAAGGATAGTGTTAGTAAAGGAGAGTAAGGCAGTGGTGGTGCTATGGTTTGGTTGGAAACCATGCTGAGTATTGGAAAGGAGGTTGTTAGTAAGGAGGTAGTCTGAGATCTGAGAGTGTATGCATCTCTCTAGTATTTTGGAGAGTGGAGAGAGAATAGCTATGGGGCGGTAATTGGTTAGTTCTGTGGAGGGGCCACTTTTGTGGAGGGGAATTATATGTGATACTTTCCACAGTGTGTGAACGTAACTTTCTGACAGAGATCGGTTAATCAAGATGGATACTGAGTAGGCCAGAGCATCAGCTGCGATTTGTAGGTATTCACTTGGGAGGTTGTCTGCTGCTAATTTGGTGGGCTTAAGTTTAGTTAAGAGTTTTAACTTTAGTTTAAGTTTTAACTTTAGTTAAGAGTTTAATATCACCAGGATGACAGGGAATCACAGCTGGCAAGATACCGCTCAGGTCCCACAGACATTTAATAGAAGGACCATAACCTTTCATTTTAAAAACAAGGAAATACTATTGACAGGTCCAAGCCTGACTGGTGCTCTCACTGTAAATAATGAGCCTCTATATTTCCATCATCTCATACACTAAGGTTGAAGATCTCATGCTCATATGTGCAGTAGTGCAATTCATAGAGCTCAGTTTAGCAGAGCTTCATTTGCATAGAAAATTCATCAATCAGCCTGCATTTACACTTGTAAGCTGAAGCCCACCATTCTTACATGCACAAAGCTGCTTTTGTCACTCACAATCAAGGGAAAGTGTGAACAAATTTAAAAAAATAAAGACAGGAGTAATAGTTGAAAATATTAGTAAACCTACTTGATTAGTACATTTCAGTGACAGCAGCTTATCAGAGGCCTATTTCCATTGGTCAGGTATGTGAAATATGACTTTTATCAGTGTTAAGGATCAGAGGAGTGGAAAAATGTAAGGAACCATTTTTAGCAGATGTGCACATTGACATATGTCCTTTATAAATGGTTACAAGGAAGTAGGACAGTTCTGCTAAATTATCATGCTTATGTTAAAAATATCTTTATAATTACCTGTTGAAAAAAGCCACTACAGATAATATTTTTTTTTATTCATACTTTGTTGACTAGGGTAGTCCTACTAGGCTAGTAGTTTCTTTTCAGGAGAGACTGGTAACTTTGCTATTAGGGAAAACTTGGCTCAGGCATCAGGGAACTTCCCCTACTCTTTGTATGAGCAACTGTATGGGGGGCCTAATTCAGTCTGTCATCTCCTGCATTCTGTTCTGAGCATGAAGGTGGCTCTGAGAAGCAGGAAGCATGCCGAAGGAGAGCATGGTGATTGCTATGGATGATGAAAGTGCTGTTAATGGAAAAGCTATGGAAGATAGCATAGTGCGGAAGGAGTTAGAAGATACGAGAAAGGAGAAGAATGGCAGCTGTGATGCGGACGGAGCAATAAGGGAGAAAACACAGGTGGAGAATAGCATAATGCTGGATTCGGAGGATATCTTCCAATGGAATCTGTTTCAATGGATATTTCAACATCGGAATGTGTTGTTACAACTCTCCAATTGGGAGGGTTGCAGGATGTCTGCCTAAAAGAATTGATAGACCAAAGCGAACCAGACAGTGAAAAAGCAGCATCATGGGGAGAGATAATGGACATGATTCAGAAAAATGAAAATTCACAGAAGAAAGAAAAAAGAAAAGAGACTGTATGCACAGAAAGTGAGAGAAGGAGAAAAAAGGCAGAAAATAGAAGAACATTTGGTGTGAAAATAAGCAACAAGGTGGACAAGGAATTAGACAGATATGAGTTATGGGCCAGCATCATAGCACCAATGGGGATAGAACTCATACAGGTAAGACCCTTTATTTGTATTAATAAGGATACATTTTGTGACATTTTTTGAAGAGTCTTAACACATGGAAAAAGTTTTAGAAAAATATGAGAAAAGAAAAGACATTTATCTTTGGAACTTATATGTAATACAGGCTTTTAATAGAGAAGCCGAGAAGAAAATGTGCAATTTAGAACTGAAATTAAAAGAGATGATTTAAAAGAATATTTAAAGACTATATTTTGAGACGTTACACATGTAACAAAAATATATGATACTAGAGGCTTATGGACTGGGGATGGAAATGTAGTGCAATACTGAAAATGCATTTGAAAAAAATTGTACATTTATCGAATATAATTTATATTGATGCAAACAAAGGCATGGTCAGATACTGGAGACAACCCAAGATGTGTTTTTTATGTGGCAAGGATGATCGTTTAATTAGTAATTTTGATAAAAGAAAATGCTTTATATGTGGAAAAAGAGGTCACGAAGCAAAGAGATGTAAATAAAAATTTATAAAATGTGAAAAGATAAGTCATTTTTGGATGGTTTGTACAGAATTAGAGAAACATACACAAGATCACCTTAGTACAGGAACAGGAGAAGTAAAAAACTACATCAGACCTTATAGAGGAAGTGCAAAATGAATAAATGAATAGTATAGAAGTAACAATTGATGTGAGACAGAGTATGAATGATGTAAAAGTTAAGCAAAGTGGAAGAAGAAATAAGTAATACAAGTGATGAAGGAGAAAATAAATGGGTAAAAGTAAGAAGTAAAAGAGGTTCTATAGATAAAACTGTAAAAGACAGAAAACACAAGTTCAAAAATGCAACTATAAGAGGAAGCAAAAAAGGAAAAGAATGAAGATAAAATTCATTCATTATAGTGAGAATCATAGCCATTAATGTTAACAACATGAAAAATATTCATCACAGGCTAGAAGTATTAGAATGGAGTATGTCATTAGATATGGGTATAATCACACATATTGACATTAGAATAACAACAGATGAAGAAAGAGAACAAATAAATGGTTTATAGGAAGGCAAAGTAATTTTGAATTTAGGTAGTGAAAATGATCTGGTTTAGTCATCCTATGTAAAGAATAGATAGATATTTTAGATTATACAATAGTACTTGGAAAAATAATGGATCATTTAAATTTAAACATGCAAGTAATCATAATGGGGCATTTTAATTGTGATCTAAGACAGACATAAAGAAGGATTAGATGCTAAAGTAATTCTAGATATGATTAAATATAATAAAATGTACTTATGGGAAAATTAGAACTGGACATACAAAAGAAGCAATTTAAGAACTGAAATTGACTATTTTATAGTTTCAGGCAGTTTGGTTATACTACATCAAGGATGCAAAAGTACAGGATTTTCAGACCATTTAGCCATATGGATAGAGATACAAGAAAGAAGAAATTATATAATAGGCAAAATAAAAATAATTAATGAGTCAGAATTGGATGAACAGGCAAAAGATATAATACTACAGTTATGGCGAGATCATATAAGAGAATTTTATAAAGACTGGATGAGTTGGTGGATCAATTTGAAAGAAAAATATAGAAAAGAGGTATTGAAATGGCAAAAATTAAAAAGACTACAGGATTTCAAAGTATATATGGAAATTAGTAACCAAATATTCAAAATCATAGTAAGTAATAGGGAAGAGTTTATAGAAAAAGAAAGAAAGCTGTATGAAATTAATCAAAAAAAAATTAAAAGAAGACTTTATACCAAGATACTTTTTCATGGAAAGAAAGAAGTAGCACCATACTTAAGTAAAACGGTTAAAGAAAATACAAAAATAATGAGATAATTAAAAGATGGAAAAGGTGACATAGCAAATATACAAGAAGTTATGAAAACAGTTAAAGAATATATATAGTAGAGACATTCTCAATAACTGACATTACATTAAATGATAGATGGGAATTAAGTTAACTGACAAAGACAATAATAGGATGAAAGAAACAATTACAATAATAGAATTAGAAAATGTACTTAAGACAGTAAATGTAGAATTAGCCCTAGGGATAGATGGAGTCAAATACTTAATGTACAAAAATATGCAAGAATAGCAAAAAGAATATTTCGTAAAAGTTAAGAATGAATGGTTTGAAAAAAGTATACATATGTCTAGGGGTAAGAAAATTCATGTAGAAACAGGGAAAACAATGGATATAACAAATCAGAGACATTAGTATTAAATAATTAGATTATAAGATTTTCATGAAAGTAATAGAAAAAGAATAATAAACAAATTTAATAAATTATCTGAAACAATCTTCAGAACTAGAAGTAAAGGAAGACAAAAACTATTAATATTAATAAGAGAATTGGTAGATGACATAATAAACAGAAGAACAGAATTAAAAATATTAATAGGAAATGTAAACAAAGCTTTCAACAAAATTCAACACAAAGCATTGAGGAAAATTTTAGAGGAGTATAACATAAGTAATAAAATAATAAATGTTCTGAAGTCAGTTTACATGGAAAACAAAGTAAAATTGGTAGGTAATGGATAGGTAAGTAATACTATAAAACTAAGACATGGCATCAAACAAGGATGTCCAACTAACAGCATCTTATTTGCATTAATTGTGAATGCAGTGGTCACTGAGATTAATTTGATGTTGGAAAAAGCTATATATCAGACACCAGAAGGAATTTATAGTTACAGTTATGTTTATATATGCAGATGATTTGGTGTTAGCAGTCAAGAATACAGAACAGATGAAAACAGTCATAGAAATAGTTACAGGATCAATTCTGAATTATTACATATATAGTTTTTGGGGACTACAATATCTGTCAAAAAGCAACACGACTAAATATGTAAAATAGGTAGTGCACCCTTCCTGAAGGAAGACCTAACACTGGGACAGTATGTATGTGTGCTTTTATACTCTTTTGTTGGGAAACTAACATATGGTCACTTAAATATAATTAGTAAATCTAGTTGTTTCAGAGGCCTTTTTCTACAGTCTGGCACAATGTATGGATTTCACCTGGTGGCCATTTTACCTCTGGGCAAAAGGCTGAATAAAACTTATATGTGTACTAAGTTCTGTATAAGTCAGACGTAAAATGTCCGTATATTTCATCTGCAGAATATATATATATATATATATATATATATATATATATATATATATATATATATATATACACACACACACACTTTTTTTTAGTTGTAACATATTATGGCTGCAATGCCATCCTTACAAGCATCTACAGCTATGGAGACAAATTCAGAGGTGTCCTGCACTGGACGCTTTGAGGTTTGAATTGCAGCCTTATATGTGTCTTAGATGGATGCTTTGTTATTACCTGGAGTGCTTATAATGAAATTTTAAAGGGGAAAGACAGGTACCATTGGCTTTAGTTCATGTGTCTTTACTGCTACAGTCTGATGTCTGCATTATACTCTGTTTTTTGGATGTTGCAATGAACTTATACTCCACATGTTGCATACAGTAATGGCCTAAATACTTCTTTATAGAATTGCCAGTAATTCAGGAGGAAAAAAATCTATACTTCACCTAAAAAGCACATATTGTTATGGTCATAACATGTAGTGGTTACTATGCTGTGCTCTCAAGTGGCTCAGACTGTGGGGTCAAATTCAGATATGGGATGTACTGGAACTCTGAGGTTAAAATTGCAGTCTTAACATGTTGTGTAGCTGAAAAACATATTCTTATCACCTAAACGTTTCATAATGAAATTTGAAAGGGTAACAGTGATATAGCTTTTCAAATACAGGACCTAGTGGCTTTTGTTCATGTATCTTTATTGCCACATTCTGAAATGTCTGTTATCCTATTTTCATTTGCTGCAGTGAACTCCTGAAAAGCAGGATCAACTCCGAGTTTATTTCAGGTACCAAATTTAAATAGTTAACCAATAAAATCCTAGCATACTGGTAGCTGTGTTACTTAATGCTGACTTAATTGCATGTGTGCATGTGTCAGGGGGCTGTTGCTCTGTTTGCCCTCTCAAGATCCTGGAATCTTGCAACTTGCTCTTGATTCTTTGTTTTAGGAGTTTAGCTTGTGGTAAAATGGGTTAAGTGATAATTGCTGGATACATCTTTTTGCCTTAGAATAAAATTATTGTAAAATAAGTTGGAGTCCATCAGACAGAATTGCAGGTGTCCTTGAGAGTGAGGAAAGTTAATAGCAAAAGCCTTGAAGCAACATATGGTGCAGAATTAAAATGAGAAAACAGGAAAATGTTGGCTAGCTAAAACATGTAAGGAAGAATCAGGAAAGCAAGATGGAAGTCATGGATAGGTAGTCACAAGCATGGAGGAAATGGTGGTATGTAGTATAAGTAAGATCTTATACCAGGATTTGGGTAGATCCCAGAGTTATAATAATACCAGAAAAATAGGTGTGGACCTCTTGGGTTTTCGATCCTGAGTGATGCCTGCCCAGAGGGAAGGAATAACCAATTTTACAAAGCCTTTCACTCTTGATCCTAAATGGTGAACAGATTTCTACGTGTAGTCAGTGGTGGAGCTAGCTCTAAAAAGAGCTGTTTTAGTCCTGTGGGCAGCTGGAGCTCTATATAGAGCTGTTACAGATCTCTATGAGCTCTGAGAAGTGCTGTTTTGTGTTTAGAATGCCCTTTCAGGCAGATGCGGTGGTTCTAAAAAGAACTGTTTTGTTTGGTTCACCGAAGCTGTGTCTGTGCCTCCGGCTGGTCTTACCGAAGCTGATACAGATTTCTGTGAGCTCTGAGAAGGGCCGATTTGGGTTTTGAATGCCCGTTCGGGTGTTGATGGTAGCTCTAATAAGAACTTTTTTGTTTTATTCTTCAATGTGTCTCTGGTTGCTCTTACCAGAGCTTTTGCAGATCTCTGTGAGCTCTGAGAAGAGCTGTTTGGTGTACTGTGAGCTCTGAGAAGAGCTATTTGGTGTAAGGTGCAGATCCACGTGAGCTCTGAAAAGAGCTGTTTTGTGTATGGACACAATGGGCTCTGGGAAGAGCTGCTGTTGTGTCCTTCGGTGTTCCGCGGTGGTGTCGATCTCCGTTGTCCTTCTTGTTGAACAGATCTTCGGTTCTTTTGCTATGTGTGACTCCTAAAAAGGACTATTTGTGCGCTCCCCAAGCACTGGTTATAATAATAAAATAGGGAGAGAGAAGAGGACTGATTGATAGACAAGCTCTGCTTTGTGAAGGCATGAGACAGCCAGTCTTTGCTTTTGCTATTACTGATCCATTTTCCTGGTGCTTATATTAGATATGGATGGGAGTGGGGAGAAAGGGTGTGAGGCTTAACATATGGAGTGCCTTGAAGTAAAAGAGCTCTTCTGTAACCATGTGACACTGGCCTATGAAGTGGATGGGGAAGAAGGGAGGAGTGGCTTGTACTGAATATTGAATGTTACCAACCTGTCGCATGATATGGAGCAAAACTGTGAAACTATAATAAGGGTGTATATTCTGACTTATAATGTTACTAAAATTCAATATAGATTATAAAGATGTATATTCTGACTTATAATGTTACTAGAATTCAATATAGATTATAAAGATGTATATTCTGACTTATAATGTTACTAAAATTCAATATAGATTATAAATAGAGAAAAAAAGCTTTGGAGTACAGCCTAGAAAATGTAAGGTAAATGGTTCTTTAATCTCTGTGAGAACTTTTTTTGTACTTTAAAAGTCCTACTAGAAAAAATATCTTTCAATATTATGCACTAGTTTGCGACAATCTATTTTTGACAAATGTCTCATGGCTAAGTGAGTGTCAAAGAATTGCAGTTTACAGAAATTTCTACTGATATCAAGGAAATCAAAGCACGTGTACTGAACTTGTGTCCTTTATTGAGAGAATAAGCTCAGAACTTATTACCGTCCTGGTGATTCAAAATTAGATTAAGATAAGCTCAAAATTAGCACCGATGTGTTATGCAGTGAAATAATATAACACTCAGATTTTGGCTTGTTCTCTTATTCTTATGAATTATCTTTGGAGGGACATTTTTTGAAGAGATTATGTGAACATTTCATGATCTTTTCAGATCATCAACAATCACTATCAGCCAGGTCCACATTTAGTTGTGGACCAATCAGAAGGCAGATTAGGCTATCCCCAACAAATTGAACATAAAGAGAGGTTTCATTGGTGACTGAGAACTGAGGTAATGGCAGGTGTGCAACTGTGGTTGATTCAGAATAAATGCCAGTTGAAACAGATGATTCATAGATTCATAGGTTCATAGGTAAGTACTAGGCTATTGGCCCTAGGGCCTATACAAGCCTAGCCAAAAATATACCCTGGCTTTCGCCACCCAATAAAATTATTTTCCTGTGCCCCTGTCAAGCAGAACCACAGAAGTGATCCCCGGGGTGAATTTCCTATTACCCATCCAATCATCAAGATTTTTCTTGAAGAGTGCTAATGAGGAGCTCTGTTTGACATAGATAGGTAGTCTGTTCCAGAGTATGGGAAGTCTCTGGGACAGGAATCTATCCCTCCAGCATGTTCTGTTTATTGTGGTGACAAGGTTTAGGTCCCTAGAGCGTGTAGCTCGGAGGGATTGGGATTTCTTTAAGTGGAGCATGTCCAACAGCTCTGGGTTTGACATAGCTTTGTATGTTAGGCAGAGATCGCCTCTGAGTAGGCGATATGCGATGGAGTAAAGCTGGAGTTTTTTGAGACGGTCTGCGTAAGGCATCTGTTTGAGGCCAGTAATCCTCTTTGTGAGGTATTTTTGCGGCCTTTCCAGTGGTTGTAGATGTCTTGTGAGGTACATACCAAAAGGGGTGTTGTATTCTATAATGGGCCTAATGAGTGATGAGTAGAGGGGAACAATGACCTCTTTTTTTCTGGATGAGAAACCTTTTGTGATGAGGTGTGCCACGTAGAAGGATTTTCTGATCACTTTGGTGATGTGATTATCAAAGGAGAGACTACTGTCCACCTGTGTCCCAATGTCTCTTATTACACTTTTGGTGTTAAGTAGACTACCACCTATGTGGTAGTTCATGGGTACAGAATTTTTACCAAAGGGGATGACAATGCACTTTTTGGCATTGAGCTTGAAACAATGTCTTTGACACCAGGCATCTGTCTCAGTGAGGCCCTTTTGTAGGATGTCCACATCATTAGGAGTTTCAGTTATGGCTCCTAGTTTGCAGTCATCTGTGAATTTAGTTATCCAAAGACCTTCTGTGTTAGCTTGTACTTTAGAGAAGTAGATACCAAACAGGAGAGGACCCAGTACTGAACCCTGTGGTACTCCACTTGTCACTGGTCTGAAGTCTGATTTGGAGTCTGCTACTTTCACAGTGTGGGTTCTTTCAGTAAGCCAGTTGGCAACCCATCTTGTGACATAGGGCGTTATACCTAGTTTAGTGAGTTTATCTATGATTCCAGAGTGGGGGATGGTGTTGAACGCCTTGGCGAGATCTAGATAGGCTGTGTGAACCACCTTACCCTCATCTATGGCTTTGGTGACTACTTCAAAGAAGTCTATCAGGTTTAGGAGACATGATCTGCCTTTTACAAACCCAAACTGTGTGGGGTCCAGGGTTTGGAGATCTCCAATTTCTTTGTTTATGAGTTCCATGATGATACATTCCATGGCCTTGCAGACGACGCTCGTCAGGCTAATGGGGTGGTAGTTCCTGGGGTCTGTTGTGGCCCCTCCTTTGTGGAGTGGGATAACTGTCATGGTGCACCATTCAATGGGCGCAAAGCCTGAAGTGAGGCTATGATTGAACGTGGTACTTAGGTGGGGTGCCAGTTCATACTGTAGTTCATGTAGAAGGCAGCCTGGGATGTTGTCAGGTCCCATGGATGCTGTGTTCTTGGCTTTGGAGAGTGAAGTTTTTACCTGTGCAGCCATGATTACAGGAACTTTGCATTCTTCCGGTATAAAGATGGGCCCTTTAGGGGGAGAGAGGGGGGTAAAGTTAGCACTGAACCCATCTGCCAGGATGTTGGCAATATCAGTTGGTTCTGTATATTTAGTGCCATTGTGCTGTAACTCAGAGTAGATCTGAGTGTTGCGATTGAGATTTTTGACATAGCTATAGAATGCTTTGTGGTTGTCTTTAGAATCAGTGGCAATTTTGTTTTCATAACTAGCTTTGGAGGATTTTATGAGGGATCTCAGCTTCTTACTGAGGCTGACCAGGGAGTTCCTCCAATCATGGGATTTTCCTCTTTTTTGCAACAATTTCTTTCTTCTGTTGTAGAATTTGTTCATGGCAGAAGAACACCAGACTGGCTTCCTTTTTTTGGAGGATAGCATCTTGGTTCTGTTATGGATAGCACGATCCATGCACTCGTGTAAGTGCTTATAAAGTGCATTTGTGTAGGATTCAGTAGTCGTACCTCTATTGTCCATCTGCATGGGTGTCATGAAGTTTGCCACTTCTGTCTTAAGAAGCGTGAAGTTGGCTTTGGAGAAATTTTTACGGTTGTTTTCCTAATGGGGGGTGGGAGCAGGATGTGAATGTCTAGGGTGATTAGCTTGTGGTCGGATCTGACCAACGAGGAGCTGACCCCTGGTGTGGAACATGGGTCACCCATCTTGGTGATGACCAAGTCTAGGATATTGCTGCCTCTGGTGGGGGTGTGGATAAGTTGATCCAAAGCGTTGGAATTGATGATTTCCAGAAAACATTGAGCGAAAGAGTTGGTACATGAGTGGTTTTCCCAGTTAATGGTAGGGTAGTTGAAATTACCCATTATTAGAGTGTTGGGTTGTACCTTAATATTTTCCAGTGTATCAAGAAAAGAGGAGTGGGAATCCTGGGGCATGGTGGGGGGTCTATAGCAAGCTACAATCTGGATTGCGGTTTTGCCCAGAGTTAGTTGAACTTGGATAATCTCGGATTCATTATGCTGAGCAACTAGCTTGGAGGTGTGGATATCCTTAATGAATATGGACATGCCTCCACCTTTAGTGTTTCTGTCCGGGTTTGGTGGCTGAAAGGTGTGGTATGAATTATAGCCTGGTAATGCAGGGGTGCTCTCTAGAGCTTTGAACCAGGTCTCTGTCACTGCACAGATATCAATGTTCTCCATTTTAAGGAGTGCCTCGAGTGAGTGCATTTTGAGGTTTAGACTTCTAGCATTGAGTAGCATTACCCTCAGATTTTGCTTGCTTGTACCTGTTATGGTGGTGAATTTGTCATTTAAACCTTGCCTAAAAAAGGCACTATAGGGGTGGCAAGAGCCTTTGCCAGTATCCGGAATCCCAAGGGCGACAGGTGCAGACCATCTCTGGCAAAGCAGCGTGGTGTGTCGATCATGTCATCCCAGGCAGACAGATACTGGATTCCCTTAGAATGACACCAGAAGCTTAGCCAATTGTTAAAGTCAATCATTTTGTCCTTGTACTGTGGTGTCATTCTGGGTGATGGCAGGATGCTACTCAGGGCTAGGGTCATACCAGCCTGGGCTACAAGATCAGAGAGCTCCTCCATGTCTTTTTTCATGTAGTCCAGGGAGGTACTAAACCAGTTTGGGACTTTTATGTAATTTACTTTGAACACTGTCGGCTTTAGTAAAGACTGGTTACACATCACCAAAAAGGTCTTTTGTTATATCCTATTGGAATGTGTAAGTATAGTACAAACTATAACTTTTAAAGGCAGCTGCATTAAACCATTTGTTGAATAAGAAAAGTACATATACTCTATCCTTCCAGCCCAGTACTGTAGCTATTGAATCTTCATGTGGGGGAAATTAGTGACCTAGTAACAAATACTCCAAAGTTCTGCTTTCACATTTTGAATAACCATGAACATAAAACACCAAATGAATGAAGGAAGTTGGACAATGTAGAATTCACAAAGGTGAAGTAGGTGTCTAGTTATTAAAAATATACAGATTATGTTTCTGATATATTTAAATTACTCTCTGATGAAGATAATTAGAAAACGTGACCCTGAGAGGAATCAGTAGGACTTACATACAGCTTCATTTAATGGTCACATTGATATGAAGACATTTCAGTATTTTGAAGTTCCATTTCCAGGGAATAACCATTTATTAGGAATATTCAAAATGCATGAAAGTGTTGTTAGACCACCCTTTAAATCAATCATTTTACTGGGGACAGTGAGGTGTTTTAATATTCAGCTGCCTGTCTTAATTGTGAATGCAAAATCATGTAGAATTGTGCAGTGCAGACTGTTCCATCCTACTGCAAAAGTCTTTTACATTTCCTACAAAAGAAAAAAAAATATGTGAACACTGCATCTTAAGCAATAAAATATTACTAACCATGGTTGACATTAAGTTATGATACACATGCATCCTACACACTGTAAGTGTTGACCTTGTGGGGATTGTTTGCTGACATAGATCATTTCTCAATGATGACATTTACCTATTATGAATATTAACTGAATTGAACTAATTTTATGTTTATATTTTGTTAAGAAAAAAAAAGTTAAATTCAGAATTGAAAGGCATATCAATATGGTTGTTATGCCCCCTGTATTTGCAAATATAGTGTTGGCTCTGTCAGAAACACCCTTCCTGTGTAAAATAGATTTGTTTGACTATGTGTTCATTTTATGTTCATCTTGTTGATGACCTCTTTTGCATTATCAGTGTCAGTGCAGCAACAGGTAGCACACTCCCCTGTGCGGCAGAAGGCTGTGGGTTCTATTCCGATACCATGTACATCGACTGCTGACAATGCAGTGTAGTATAATGGGCTTGCTGTACTCCTGAGTATGCTGCCTTTGGATGAGATTTTTTAACCAAGGCCCCATCTGCTTGAGTTGGTGGTAGCTCAGGTGAATATAAAATAACCCAAGGCACCTAGCAAAAAGAATAGGGAGTCCTTTATTTAACACAGTATAAAAAAAGAACATTATTTCCATATTTACAAAATATACATATTTACAGGCACATATATAGTCATTTCTATTTTTTAATATTTATCACTTTTGTAACATCCTCTTTTTATTCTTCCATAACTGACCCCCACTCCTTCTTTCACACCTAAAATTTAATTTTTCACAATATATTTGACAAAATCCATTTGCTATTAAACAAAATTTCGTACAGTCTTTCATTCCAAATAACCCATATTTCATATAAAAAATTCTTATCTACCCTTCATATATTCTTCTTGTCTTATCAAATCCATACATAGTCATATTTTTATCTACATTATTTATGTCATTAATATTCTCATTTTTCACAACTTGTTTTTCAGAGTTTCACTACTGTTTTAAATTAAAAAAACATGCTCTGTTATCTCTTCCTCCTCACAAAATAAATACACTCTTTCAATTTTATTAATACGGCATATTCCCCTTTACTTGTAACTTGTTTATTACCAGTCTCCATAGGAAATCCTGACACTGTACTATCTTCGTACACCACATTTTTCTTACTTTAATAGTTTTAATAATTTCTTCTGGTAAATATTCCATGGAGTTATATAATAATATTGTTTCATCACATTATTATGCCACATCCTTCTATCTTTCTCCATATCATCATTTTTTATTTTCCATAGTACTGTTTTTTCTTGATAATTTTTAATTTCTTCATTTGCACATTCTTTTTTCTCTTTAAGCTTATTTCATCTACCAGAATGTTTTGTACATATATTTAAATAGTCTCTCAATTAATTTGTCATTCTCCTCCATCTCCATTTAACACCCCATACAAATTTGAAGAAGCAGAACCAACAACCGGATTTACTAACTTCAATCCACATTCATCTTCACTCATATACAGCACATCACTTTTCACTGCGTTTAATCTTGAACCCCATATGAAAGAAAATGCCAACTGCATATTTTCCTTTTCATATTTTTCTGGAATCATATAAATATTTGCCATATATGCTATTTCCTCATTAATACAAAATTCAGCAGATAAAACTTTTTCCTGAATGCTAATCTATATGTCCTCCACAGAAGACATATTTCTTTCATTTATTTTATCAAACCCTCCCATTGCATGATAGCTACATCATTTCTCCTTAATTTTATTTTTAGCAGACACTTCAGTCATTAAAAAATGCACACCCCTACTTTTTTACCACATCACCCAAACCCTTATTTTATCTTTATTCAAGGTCAATCCTATTTTTTAACTATACAGTCAGATAAACCAAAACTTCCCTCAATCATAGTTTGGTCTTAGCAACTATCACTATATCATCTATGTATGTCAAAACTAGTAGAATCACCACATCCTTTTCTAGCACATATCTGGCATCTTTCATTTTATAAGATACTTCACTCAGTAGTGCATTCCCAATGCAAATAATATTCTACTCATGAGGCATCCTTGTCTTATACTATACTTGAATGTATTTCTTTATTCTGCCACCCATTCACTAATACCCTCACTACATTATGTTGATATGCTGACATACACACTCTCCTAATTCTATTACCTATGTTATACTTCTCAATAACATTCCATAATGTATCATGTCCTGCTGTATCAAATAATTGCTAATATCACTTACCATAAGTTTCATATCCTCCCTTTTACTTACATTATTAGCCATTCTATTAATTTCTTATACTTCCACATCCTATACCATCTGGGCCTGATACCAAATCAACATTTACTTCCCTAAGTACTTCACCCAATTCAATAACACTAATTTCATTTTCAAAATTTTCCTTAACCTATTCTAGACTTTTTTTTGCTTTCCATTCTCTCTTATTTTACTTCTTTTTTCTCTTATACATCTTTTCACATGCTGTACTACAATACTCATGATTTGCTCTTGTGCTCTTTTTACATCTCATTTTACATTTTTAATTTTCCTCATTATATTAATATCTTCCTTTAGCATTTTACCTAAATATGCAGGTACCACCTCCCTTCTCCCTTAGAAATATCTCTGCCTAAACAAAAATATCGTATTTTTATTTCTTTTATATATTTCTTTTTTTAACATCATAATACTCTCTCATATTATTCACTAAATTTTCTAATACATTTATGTACATTTTCCCTCATTTCAATTTCTCTTCCTTTGTTACATCACACTGCCATTGGAAACTACTTTGTATGCATCTTTTTATTTCAATCTACCATTCAGAACAGTTTTTATAGAAGTCCCTCATAAATGTACGATCCTTCCAAAACTGTAATACTTCCCTTTCTCCAAATCCATCCCATAATTTCTCATTTATTCTTTTTTTCCCTTTCCTGTTTTAACATATGCCTTTCCTTCCACTACCCCATCTATATCACTAAATGATCTGAAGAACCTGCCACAACTGTATCACCATCTGCTACCCCAAACCTTCTGATAATGCAAAAGAATTTCAGATCCAAGTCCCCCATAAGACCATTGACTTTTATTCCACACAGCTAATTTATGACATTTATCACTGCCTGTATTTTTAACACTTTCCCTTTATTTTTACATTTTCTCTTAAATCACAATTAAAGTACCCTGCAATTATATAGTCTAATATTTGATGAAACAGATCCCCCCTTTCCTTGCTAGTTATATATGCATATATTGCTATAATTCTATAAAATTTTCTTTCCCCCCTCACATCCACAACAGTTAACCATCCCATCCTTACCAGTGTTACATCTAGTATTTTCACTGGTTTGTTATACAATACAGCCACACCAGAACAACATTCATTTCCTTAGTTCCATATTATATTATATTTCCATCCGACAATCTTAGTGCTTGCGGTATTTCTTCATTTATCAGGAATCTTACATCCACTAACAGAATAACATCCACATCACATTTAGCACACCATTCCAGCATGCCAGTCCTTCTTACAGTGTAAACAATACTGTCCACATTTACTGAAAGTACTCTAAAGTTATTGCTTTTCTTTAATTTTAAATTTAAAGGAAATATTTCAAATGACCTTTTTCTTATTTTTACTTTTCTCCAGTTGAATATTTTTTCCTGGGTTATGTACAAATATTCCTTGAGCCTCAGAATAAGATTTTTTATTGGCTATAACTTCAAAAATATTAATATCAGTCCCTTCTCCTGACCCCTCTTCCTACTTGTACTCTCTCTCCTCATTTTTGCACTCCATATTTTTTCTTCTTCTATAGATAGCTCTTCACCTAGTTCACCCTTTCCCCCAGACTCTTGATGTCCTTCCTCATGTATGTTTTAACCCTCTGTGCAATTTTTTTGTTGTCCTTCCTTGTACATGTTTTCTTCCCTTTCCCTTTCTTTTTCATTATTTATTTGCTCTTGACAATCCATCCAAAATGTCCCTTTTTTTACACAACCTGCATTCAGGCACACATCTTCTTGCAGTATGTCCATTCTTCCCACACTGGGTAAATTTTAACTTGTCACAATCATTAATTAATTAAAATCCCAACAAAAGAAATATGATTTAGGCTGGGCAGCATATCTTAGTGAGCCTGTATGACTAGATACAAAAATAACAATTGGAAAGTGTTTCACTGTGTTATTTTTGCATTTCAAAACAATTAACAAATACCCATTCTCCATTCCATAAGTTTTTTTTCTCATCTCTAACTTTCACAGTATTATCAATAGTTTCACCCAGACCCTGCATGTATTTGTAATGTATCATACAATATTATTTTTTTCTAGTTCATCAGTTCTAAACTGTAAAGTAAAATGTTTTAACATTTCGTTTTACTACTAGAAAACAAATAAATTTTCCATGGATAAATGTTCTTCTTTTTTGTTACACAATTCCAGAAATTTTGTCATCAGTCTTTTAGCATCAGATGTTAAATCACAAAGTGTCTCTGTCCCAATATGTACAGAAGACTGAATTTCTTAACATTTAAAACCCAGAACATTTATCAAATTATCCCATATGTTAGATATGTCTATTACAGTGCCATTTTTTTTTTGTTCTTATTTTCACAGTTGGTCTTCTCTTCTTTGTGAAAGGTTTTACTTGGAGTTTGTTGCTGCTCTGCTTTTTTGTCTGCTGTCACTGCTGCATATGTTCAAGTACTCCTTTATCTGCTGTCACAAAACCATATCCCTTCTCAGTTTGCTGTTGCTTTCCATTTTTACTTTCTGTCACTGCTACATAAGTATTTACTGCTGCATTCTCTGCTGTCACTTCACAGGGTTTCTTTTCCACATTCTCAACACTTCTAAAAAAGTTATCGGCCATTTCACCTCATGAAACATCAGAAGTGTCACCAGGATCTTCCTGCTCTATCTTTAACAGAACATCATCTGTAGGTCCTCCTGATGCCGGCTCTGTTTTCTGCACCACAGACTCACTTTCTTCCTTCTCCAAGGAGACTGCAAAATGCTGATCATTTGTAACATCCATCACACAGGAATCTTTGTTTACATTCTGAAGTTCCATATCGAACAAAATTTTCTCCAATTCTCACTTTCTACCTCCAAACTCTCCATTGCTTTTCTCTCCTCTTCCATGCTGCTAGTTCCCTTAGGCTTCCTCCTTGCTGCTGTAGGAGCCCTCCATTGCCATCCAGCAGTGCCAAAGAGTAGGGGGGTCCTTTATTATTAAATTAACAAAAAACAGTATATACACCTTTTATACAAGTTTTATAACATATGTACAATATTTACATTATTTACACTACTTATAAGCTTTACACATATGTATATTAAACTTTCAAAATGTTTTAGTCCCCCCACTCCTTTCTACACAACCAAAGTCTTGCTTTTTTTCAAATTCACTGGTAAAACCCATTTTCCATTATATTTTACCTCATTAATTCTTTTGTTCCATATAATCCATATAATACAATATTTCTCAACTGATTTAAATATCCTTTGTCATGTATCTCATCCCACAAGTTAAATATTCCTTTGTACTTTATAAAAAAAACATGCACAGTTGTTTCCAACTCTCTACAATATATGCAAACTCTATCTTTTATAATTTTTTATGGCATATTTGCTTTAACCGGAAGCTTACTTATCGATAGCCTCCATAAAACATCTGTACATTTTACTTATTTTTTATATCTCTTCATTTGTGCTTTTACTGATTTAATCTTTTCTTCACCTATATGTTTTGAAGGACAAACATTATAGCATGTTCCATTGCATTCTCATAATATGTCATTCTATCTTTTTCTATATTCCTTATATCAATTTTCCATAAAATTATTTTTCTTGATATAAT
This sequence comes from Protopterus annectens, assembly GCF_019279795.1. Classification (NCBI taxonomy): domain Eukaryota; kingdom Metazoa; phylum Chordata; order Ceratodontiformes; family Protopteridae; genus Protopterus; species Protopterus annectens. The sequence goes on from NC_056726.1 coordinate 383,482,182, forward strand.
TTTATCCATACATTTTTTTTTGCTTCTCTTCAACATTTAAGCTTTCCCCATATTGTTTTATATTTCTCTTCTATAACCCAGGGTAAACAACTTTCCTTTATTTTTCACTCCTATTAACAGTTTATACAAGTTAAGTGAAGAAATAAATGCAATCAGATGTATTAAACTCAACCCTCCTTCTTTGTTATTTACATAAAAAACTGTCTATTCTAACTGAGTTAAGTCTAGTCCCCCATATGAATGTAAAAATTACATTCATTAACTCTTTTTCCAATGTTGATGGAATCATGCATATACTAGCTAAATATGTGATCTTGCCTAGTAATACAGAGTTAATCAAATATTCTTTTTTCTTGTATGAGAGCTTAAATGTTCTCCAATATATACAAATGCCTCATATTTTAACTATCATATCTCTCCATTGTTTCTCCATCAGTTGTTCAATTTCAAACTTTATTTCTAAAATTTCTGTTTCTTCCTCATTAAACTTGATACATAATATTTCTTCCAAAATGCCCAGTCCTTTGTTTTTCTTTGCATTAATGGTTAATCCTAACATATTTAATTCTTTAAGTGTTTCTACAGCTGTTTTCATCCATTCTTTATTTTTAACTGCTAATACTAAGTCATCTGCATATGTAAACATTACAGGAATCTCTTTACCTTCTGATGTTTGATATCTTGCTTTCAATATCATCAAGTTTATTTTAGTAACCACTGCATTCATAATTAAACCAAATAAAATGCTACTTGTTGGGCACCCTTGCTTAATACTGCTCTTCATTTCTATTATTTCACTAAACCATCCATTGATTACTAACCTTACTTGGTTTTCCCTGTACACTGATTTCAATATGTTTATTATTTTTTTGCTTATATTATATTCTTCAAACGAAAAAAGCTGAACAAACTGGTAAAACACAAAGCCCAAGGTGGTAGACTGGAAACCGCCAAACTACTGTATAAAGCAGTCACGAACAGTCACGAAGTTAGTTTCTTTAAAATAACTTTAATAGTGTTTTCGGAAACGACTATGCGTTTCCTTCCTCAGAAAGTAAAGTGCTTTTTACTTTCTGAGGAAGGAAACGCATAGTTGTTTCCGAAAACACTATTAAAGTTGTGTTAAAAACTAACCGTTCGGACTGTTCTACAATAGTTTTTCCAATCTACTGAAACTTTATATTATATTCTTCCAAAATTTTCCATTATATTTTATACTAAATCTTGTCAAAAGTTTTTTAGATCCCATACTAATAATTTTGATTTTGTTTTCCTATTTATTATATCATCTACCAATTCTCATATTAATATCAGAAGTTCTTGACTTCCTTTATGTTTAGTTCCACAGATTGTTTCAGAAAACTGTTTATTTACTTTACTTACTAAACATTTTTCTATTATTTTCATAAAAATCTTATAATTTACATTATTCAGTACTAATGGTCTACAGTTTTTATGTCTGTTCTTTCTCCCTTCTTCCATATAAATTTCATTACACCTAAACATGTTTTTTCATCATGTATTAATTTTTCAAACAATTCATGCATTACTTTTAGAAAGTATTTTTTGTCATTCTTGCATAATTTATACATTAAGGGCAGGATTCACGAAGCCTCCGTGTAAGAGTTATAACTCTTACATGGAGGCTGCAGTTAAACGGAGTGATGTCAGCATGCTCTGCATATTCATGAGAGCATGCTGAATCACACCTAAGTCTAACACAGTCCATGTAAGACAGTAGGGGGTGTGTCCGTAGGCCAAGCCCTGCAAGCGGACACGCCCCCAGAAGAGTAAAAGTGCCCGAAGTAAACACCCACGACAGAGTCCACGAAAACGTGAATAAACACAACACAACACATGCCCCCACAGACTATGAACAGAAAATATATAAATAAACATGTTATATATTTTTTTTAAATTGTAAAGATGTTTAACCGTGAGTGCGCTCGTTTGCACGGGCATGCCCGTAGTGCAGCTACAGCTAGCAGTCAGTGGGAAAGCATATAAGAATTAAATATGCAAAGTAAGCCAAGAAGCAATAGCGTAGCGGTAGAGATGTCAGCTGAAGAGCAGGCATTCATGGTTTGAGCCCCCACACCTCCAACTTTTATGTTTAGCAAAATAAGCATGAAACAAGTCCCTGACAAACATGTACACATATAAAATCACATTTTATGTAAAATGTAATGAAATAGTCCATTTATTTTGAAGAAATGTGAGGTAACAAAACAATAAAAAAATGCCAGATGTGCCTATAGCTGAGCTACAGTTTAACAAGGTGAGTGCATCTGCCCGTAGGTGAGCAGTGGTTTAACAGGTGCAAAATGAGTGCCTGTAGCTGAGCAGTGATTTAACATGCTCAAACTGTGTGCCCCTTGCTGAGCTGAGCGTACTATGCATGCTGACAGACAAATGAGGCGTAAGCTAGTGCACCCCGTTTGCGCGGAGCTGCGCACCGCGCAAACAACCTAACCGGAGAGCAACGTTGAGCAAGCTGTAACAAAACTGCCTTTACACAGACACACCCCCTAGCCTGTCTAGACAATCATAAAATCTAAAAAGCAATGGCCAGGTTCGAACCCAGGATACCATGCACCATAGTGAAGGTGCTGAACCACTAAGCTACAACAGCTGTACTCAGAAATGCAGTAATAGCAAATATATAGGAATGAATAGAAAGTGGAGCATGACAAAGCAGGTTTTGTGAAGTGGATACAATTCCAAAATGGCCAATTACAGATAAGTGCGGGAAAAACGGCATATATAAGCCCCATAGGCGGGAATACACAGCATAAACGATTGTAGAACTGACTTGCAGCCGGAATGTCAGGTGTAGGTGAGGGTAGTTGCTTTCGAGCACAGAGGTGGGGCATTGAGGAGTCCAGATACATGGTCTGGCTCCTAGTCCACAATCATGAGGCCCAACTCATGCAGGGCCAGGTCCTGTGGGGAGCATATAGGGCTGAGGCGTGGGACCGGTTGGCTCATGATCTCACCAGTACCACAGGGATTCCAAGGACTGGTGAGCAGGTCCGTCACCACCATGCAGACCTGAAGAGATGCAAGCAGGACCAATTGAACCTTTGGATCCAGGAGGCCCGGGAAATGCCCAACGCCCCACTACTGAGTAAGTTACATTTAATTATGTATGTAAGAAATTAAATTAGCTGATATTATGGAGATGTGTATTCCAATATTACTTCATTTATATTACAGCTGCAGGTGTCCGTTCTGTGAACCGACGAGCCTATGGCGATAGGCTGGTGCGGTTGCGCCACCAGGCAGGTCAGTAATCCACTCCCAGTAACTGTAAAAAAATATAAAAGTATGACAGTTAGCAAAAGAGTGCAGTGTAGTCACTAAGTAATAAAATGTGCAAGTAACAGTGTAAAAGTGTTTGCAAGTATTGCTTGATTACAAAAGTATGTTGCAGTCTGAAATCCAAACAGAAAAATTAAAATGTCTGAAATAAATTCTGAAATAAAGATGCCCCACCTATAATATCATAGTGCACAACCTGCAGCAGGCTGAAAAGTACAGCTGCAGAAGATGAGCAACTCACATGTGTGAAATATATCCCTGTTGAAATACTGAAACATGACAGAAGTGAGACTGCTGGAAAGGATTGTAATAACTACAGGTAAAACATGTCAATAAAGCCTAGAAGTAAGTACCATCCTGAATAGTAAAATTAAAACAAGTGAGAGGGTGTGAGAAAGAGCTATGAATCCACCAATAAAGTAGTAATAACCCCTGTATAAAGTATACTGCAGTCAGTACAGAATGAAATGAATGTGACAAGTAGAACCAAACTGTGAAATGTGTCCAAAGTGTTGCTGCAGCTGGAATGTGTACCCCAAAATCTGGATATGTTGCTCTCAGTCTGCAATATGCAGATAGTATGATTGTCTGAAATATCAAACATCCACAGTTGTCTATAGCTATATAAAGCAAATGTAGCAGGATGATGTAGCTGAACAAAGCCAGATATGAACGTGTATGAATAACAATAAAATGTATATTGATGTAGCAGTAACAGTCCTATCACCAAGTTGAAGTAGTTATCATATAGGAAACTGTAGTTAGAACAGTAGTGTGTATATATATCTGTAGCTATTAGAAATGTACAGCATATGTATTGGTATTTGAAGGTGTTAATAATATTTTCTTCACCCCACCCTATAACCACATATAATCCATTCCATGTGAAAATGGTATGTGCAATCACAATTAACACCCCTGGACATTTGTCCTCATGGGTCATAAATATTTGCATGTCCGTTGATGCATCTGCCCTGTACATACATCCAAACCAGATGGCCTGTTGCCATCAATCAACCCTGCATGTTGTTGGACTGTGTATTGCTGTTCAAATTATGCATGTGTTATGCCCGCTGTTCAATGGTGTGAATATGTGGGTGTTTGGTTAATGGGAATACTAATGCATGCTGTTACAACTAATTGGGAATGGTATTGTATGTTACTAACCCAAACTGTCATGACATAATGCAAAACATAGGACGACAGGGAAGGCGGGTTCCAGCGGACCCACCTCTCCCACCTCAGCTGGTGAGTGCACCTGGCACTAGTGCCCAGTCTGGACCCTCCTCCGGTGGCCCTGTGCCACCTGCGGGTGGAAGCGCTGCAGGGGATGGGGCCCATCCCCCCTCTGCGAGCGTGGCCAGAGGAGAACCACCACTCACCCTCCGTAGCATCCGGACTGTGGTGCGTAGGGAGATCCGGGACTCTATTCTCAAGCCCCTACGCCAGCTTGAGGCACAGGTGGCACAACCTACGGGCATGCCTGTTGCCCGGCCTACACAGCCCCCAGCACAGCCCCGTCCTGGGCAGTGAAGGAACAGTGGCAACTGCCCATGGGTGGGGATATCAGTTCCACTGTTGCCATCTGTGGGCTCATGGGCTCTGGATATCCAAACATCCATCCCAGTCAATTGTATAACCCCCCCACATGTGTCATATACCGCCCCTGTATGCGTCTTGTTTGTCTTGTCTGTTGACCTGCCCAACCTACATCCCCAGCTATACTGACTTCCCTCACCCGACATACCACTCTCACCTGAAAAAAAGAAAAGGGCACTCTGTACCCACAAAAAAATTACGCCCCATACATAGCTGCCCATTCCACACATATGTCTACCAGACATGGAAACTATCAATTACAATTGGCTGTACAACAAGTATTACTGTTGTCCTTACACCTCTCTCAGGGGTGGAAGGTATCAAATGTTACACCAAATTACAAACATATGCACAGCTGTTGCTGATGAAGGAATGGGCAGCTATGGGCCTTACCTACATCCCTCCTGCAAAACCCAAGCTTGTTTCCCTACTGTCTTACCCTCTTTGTGACCCCTTTTTCACCACTTTCCTGTCTCCCCATTTTCATTTCTTTCAAAGAAAATAGCGCGGGTGTGGGCAAGAGTAAGCAAGTTTAAGCAGTTGTAAGCGGGTGTGCACTTGTGTGCGCAGAGCTAAACGCCAGTGCGCATGCGTGAGCTCCATGCAAACCAGTGCTAACCCGGTTACAACTGCTTAAACGTGCCTTAGTCACTTTGATTGACAGGTCCTGTAGTCAGTTCAGAAGCAAAATAAAATCCCACTGGCAGTCCCGAACCCAGGACCTTGGAAACAGTAGTCTGCATGACTTACCACTAAGCCATGACTCTTATACAAGAACATTGTGCTAAAATAAATATATCATGTAATAGTAGGAAGGAATGTAAAGGGAATATAGGATGTGTAGTACACAAAGCATATCATTTAGAATTACTGTCAAAACTAGTGGATTTCCATAATAGTAGTGTGTGTGAGCAGAAACAGCCATGCTTGTTGGTAGCTAGTAGGTAATAATGTCACTGTAGCACCTTGCAAGCCACACACATACTCACAGCAGGATAATCACTGCCCATACCCCACAACCTCTTACAGGAACACATCTGGACCAAGTAATAAAATATGTGGAGCAAAGGACCAAAACCAGGGACACATTACAAATAATGTTACAACAAATGCAGACAGTTCAGAGAGTAACAGGGTCTGCATTTTGTGGGATGTTTGGAAGGGTATGAAGTCTGAAACTTGAATGTTTGTCACTATATTCTGACTTGAGCCCAGAGTAATTTGCCAGAAAAAGCTGTGCACGAGATATTGACCAAAATATGAGGCAGAAATGTGGACAACCTGCAAATATTTGTAGACATGAGAGGTCTGACACCACCATATTTGAATAGTTAAGAGCCTAGACATAGCAACAATGAATGACTTACAGGGATGCCCCACAGACTCCATGTGAAGTGTACAAACAGTAGGCAGAAAGGTGTAACAACACATGCAATGGTAACTATGAACTCCTGAAAGTATTCACCACTTGCATGGCAGAATACGTGTAGTAATACATATGCTCATGCTAACCCACAGTCACAACTGCAGCATACCAGACAGTTTAATGGATGTACCCCACTGATATGTACCATTCCATGAGGCAGATAACAGATGAACCTGAGAGTCTCTGGGGCCTGCTCAGCAGCATACTCAAATACCCTAATAGATGTCAAGGCCCACACCATGGCCAGACCACACTGCATGCTGTAACACCCTAGCAAATATAGAAAGCATTCCAAGGTGTGAATGTACATGGAAAATAGGAAAGCTACAGCAGCACACTACAGTCAGGACACCTAGCAGGCATACAAGTAGTGACTGTAAAGGGCAAATATTGAAGCCTTAGCAACAAAGTGCAAGCAAAAGTGAAAGGAAAGCACACACACACACATTAACAGTAGTAGTAGTTGTAGGTGTCAGTGTACATACACAGTTAGTACAGGAAACTGGAGAAATGAATGGAGGAATGTTAATCTACAACACAGCTGGAAATATGAGAGAGATACCAACCTTTACACTCACAGAACATTGTCCACAGCATACCAGCATGGTCCCTGCCCTTAAAATCTGAAAGGGCTACGCCTATCTCACATACCTTTTTATAGCACTGTTCTGAAATCACAGTGAGAACTGCAATCGGTACACAACTGGCTGCATGCAATTAGCAAATGCTGGCTAGCAATTGGTGCAGAGGCCATCACATGGGCATATGCAGATACCTACAAAAGTATGCTGTACTCCCAGTCCACACATGCAATACTTTCATTGCACCCTGAGGAGGACGTGTGAGACAGACAGACAGAGAGAGAGAGAGAGAGAGTGAGAGACAGAGACAGAGACAGAGAAAATTGAAATTAAGCAGACACAAACAAAACTGTTCAGCAACAGCCACCTGAAAGCTGACAACTGGGAAGTGGAGCAGCAGGACAGAAAACCAGACGGCAACACAAGCAGCTGTGACAAACACAGGTAATGTAAAGTAATACTATAAATGTCTACATACTGTGAACCCTCCATATGTGTCATTGGTCTGTATCCATATGTATATGAAGATGTGTAAAGGGCAGGGGACATACAGCAATTATCAGTGAAGGCTGTACATACATTTGTATGTGAGAGCATCTATGTGCACATATCAATGTAGGTTGACTGTAGGTTGTAGTGCAATGTACAAAGTAGGTTTCACAGTTATGTATGTTTAGCAGTATGTTAGTGTGTGTATACAGTATGGTAGACAAACATGTTGATATACCTGTCTATCATATGGATACGTATGTATGTCAAAATATGTATCTATGTATGTATATATATATATATATATATATATATATATATATATATATATATATATGATATGCATATATGTATACATACATAGAGAGAGATGTAGGAATACATAGACAGATGTAGATAGATAGAATATGTACAAACATATATATGTAATGCACACATACAGATATAGATATATGTAGATACATATACATAGACAGACTGATCTGACTATCTACAGGTATGACTGTATATGACGACCTCAACACCCCTGTCCCACCCCCTCTGTCACTCTCACCCCCTCTGTGTCCCCCCCCTCCACATCTATAGCAATATATGTACATCAATATATATATGTGTATATGTATACAGACATATATATATATATATATATATATATATATATATATATATATATATATATACATATAGATATATCTATATACATATATATATATATATATATATATATATAGAGAGAGAGAGAGAGAGAGAGAGAGATGTATCTAAATTCTGCGTGAGGCAACTGTACAGATGTATTGCAACAGGTGCCTGGTGACAAAGGCATGGAGTGAACACCAGTGTGAAAACCGGAGTACCATACCCCATTTCAAATCACCTACACCAGTAACCACCAGATATGTGATTGGCTGCCCACCACTGCATGTGTCAGGGGTGAACAGGGTCATAAATGTGTACAATAGTGGCCCCAATGATATTCGCAGTGGCACACTATTCCTGGAATACATGCACATGGTATGTGTCAGCAGACATGGTGTGTCAGCTATGGACATGTAGGTCGGTGTACCCCTCCACACCACATAATGGATGCCATGGTATAGATTCACATGACAGCTACAGATATGGAGAAGGACACAGTGACATGTACAACACTGTGACAATGCACTCAAACACATTACCAATGCACAGTGACTGACAACACCACAGAGTACACACATACTACCCACATAGAGGTTACCACTCCCGGATTTACATACGTAAGTCACACCCATGACAGATGTCCAACAACCATAGTAACAACTCACACCATCCACAACCTAAATGACTGCTGTGTGTCATCCATGCCACTGCAATAGAGAGCACATGTGGAGGTAAAAGTTCCTACCCACAGATAAGACATACCCTGCAATAAACCACACAGTGTTAAGAAGCAAGACTCCCCATGAGTACATGTCACACATACCCCTGCTGAATGTTAGTCAGATAGGTAATATGCCATATGAGACACCCTGTGTCACTGTGTGACAGCAGCAGGTACCATCACACCACATGTGTCACAATGGTCAGGGTAGCAGAACAGTATGCTGCTGTAGTCCCAGGGGCAATAGCATATTGTATAGTATTGTATTGTAATGTAATGTATTGTGTTGTATTGTATTGGTATGTTGAGGTGCCTCCTTCGTGGAGTGGAACCACTGCTGCTGTGCGCCAGTGTACAGGTACATATCCTGTAGTCAGGCTAGTGTTACATAGCACTTCTATATGTGTGTTTAGCTCCTGTCAGAGTTTATGTAGCATGCAACTGGGGATACCATCAGGTTCCAGTCATGTTGTGTATTCTGCTTTCATGAGGTCGGCTCTCCCCTGGACATCTGTGATGACAGGGAGGTTACAGTCAGCTGGGATAACTATGTCTTATTTTGGGGGAGAGGGTGGGGTGACACCTGCACTGAACCTGTCTGCCACAGTGTTGTCAATATCTGTGTTGTCAGTGAAATATTTGTTGTTGTGTACTAACTATGGGCATAGAGGATGGATTCTGACCAGGTTGCTAACATAACTAAAGAAGGCCTTCTGGTTATCTGTAGTGTCCCTCTTGATTTCCCTCTCAAAGTTGCCCATGGATGTTTGTATGATGGAAAATAGATCCTTACTAGTGCTGCTCAGACATGCCCTCCCTTTTTGGAATTATGCTCTGTCTTGCAGTAGCTTCCATCTTCTGTAATACAATCTGTCTATGGCTGGGGTCCACCAGACAGGATGCTGTCCCTTTGTGGAGAGTGACTTGGTCATATATGGGATTGCATGATCCATGCATTCTCGGAGATGTCTGCAGAAAGCATTTGTGTAGGGGTCAGCATTGTGGGTTGTATCTGCCACTGGCCCAGTGGGCTGAAAGGATACCATGTCACTGTTACAAAGTGTAAAGTTTGCATCTGCAATGTTATTCACTATAGTCATTTGTGCTGGTGGTGGAGGTGGGATATGTATATCCAGGGCAATTAGTGTGTGGTCAGCTCACAGTAGTTGATGATGTAGGCCATACAGTACCTAGATACAAACCCCCAGAGTGAGGAGGTGCTCTTGACCTGAATCAGTGTTCTGACTGCTAGGGTTTGGTAGTATGTCATATGGAGTGTGCCAGGTACTGTTGCACAGTTGCTGGCTGAGCACTGATACCTGACCATTTACATGTGTATCCACCAATAGACAGACAGATGCTATATATGTGAGATATGTTGTATCATAACAGTCGAGTAGCATGTGTAGTATGTGTGCCAAATTCTGCTGACATATATTGCTGATATCAGGTTATTTTCTTTTTCAGGTACATGGCTCACCCGTTGAATCCCACTTACTCCACAGCTGAGGATGAGGAGATACACCAGAGTCTGGTGCGGGATTATGCAATACTCTTTTCCCGCACCAGCCAGAATCAGCAGGAGAGGGCTGCACTGTGGCAAGACCTGTTCCATCGGGTAAATGATATAGGCACGCATAATAGGACATATGAGCAGGTACGACATCACTCCAGTGATTTAATCAGAAATGTCCATCAGCGTGCGTTGGATATTCACAGGCAACAGGTCGCCACAGGTGGTGGGGTGGCTACACATCCCCCACTCACCAGACTGGAGGGACTACTCATGAGTGTAGTGGCTCCAGTCCGCCAGCAAAAACAACAGCAGCAGACATGCATTATAATGGAGGCTGGAGCCACGCAGCAGCAAGACAGTGAACGTGCAGGTAATATGCCATATGTATAGTTGACTGTTGTGTACACTGGTAGTTAATGCATGTGTGAGGTGTGTCCTTGGTTTGTAGCTGTCACCATAGTATTTAATGTGCAAGTGGGATATCCTCAATATTAGCAGCTGACCTGTGAAAGGCGACTGTTGTACTACTGACCTGTATCATACTCAGTAACAATGGCACAGTTGTGCCCACTGACATTAGTTTCTTCACGTCTGCAGGTCCCTCCAGTGTAACAGCAATGCAGCCTATCCATGCTGGTGAGTGTGTATTAACAATACCTGTAATAGTCTTGATAGTAATAGTAATATTAGACTCACTTAGTAGTGCTCTTTGTATGCATGTAGGTGTGTCTGTGTCTGTGTGTTGATATCATGCATACTGAGTACTGTACAATTGTGTGAAACTGTGTGCATGTGTACGTGTGCATGCGTGCACCTGTGCATGTGTGTATGTGTGCATATGTGCATGTGTGCATGTGCGCATGTGTGCATGTGCGCATGTGCGCATGTGTGCACCTGTGCATGTGTGCATGTGCGCATGTGTGCATGTGCGCATGTGTGGACCTGTGCACCAGTGCACCTGTGCATGTGTGCATGTGTGCATGTGTGCATCACTGGTAATGTGTAGACATTGTAAACTGTGTTTCCTGTTTCCCTCCCACAGGTTCTGGTGCTGCTCTGGTGTCATGTAGCAGGGAACCTGAATCAGGTGCCATGGGTACTGATAATGATGACATCTGTGTAATGGCACAGGAAGGTATGCCAGGGTCCACCATTGTTTAGCCGATTGACAGTACACAGCTGTCGACCCCATCAATGCGCACAGTTATCCTGCCAATACACCCTTTGTCACCAATGTCCCTAGGTGATGTACAGCATACAGTGGGCACATGCCTCCCCACACAGCAGCCATGGGCATGGCCCAGAGATGGTACCACACAGACAGATGTCCAGGGGTTCTCGTGGGAGCATCCATGGGCGTACTGCCCCTGTCAGACGTGCCCACAGAGGTCTTACAACCTCAGCTATGTTTCGGGCTGTCATGCAGTCACAGTCACGTATGGAACGGTACACCAGACAGGGTCTGAGGGAACTGACAGCATGTCGCACAGCCATGACTGACAGTATGCGTGACATTGCGGCTGCCATCCGTGATTTCACTGATGTCATAGACAGACGTTGTGGGGACATATTAGACCGGTTCCACAACTACATGTCCATGAGCCAGGGCGATGGTGGACGGTTGAGGTGTCGACGTGGCCGTATGCCAGCAATAGCAGCAGCTGGCAGTCATCGCGGACGACAACAGGGCCGCGGCCGCCCCCGTAGTGCCAGCAGCTGCCCCAGCAATGCTGGATCTGTGCTGTCATCAGACCGCCCCAGGAGACCACGTGCAAATGGCTCTGGCCAGGCCCGACAGGGATCTGTGTCCAGTCAACGAACACCTGCTTCTGATGACAGTACCCAGTCTGGGTTGGTACCAGATATGGTCCATAGCACCCCTGCAAGGCACAGGTACCGTGTCCGTGGCCAGAGACACTGATCTGTATGACCTGGCAGGTACAGTCTGTGGCTGTCCACAAACACCAGTATATGGCAGCCATGAGGTGGAACTGTGTGCATCCATACACACATGCGAATTGACAACACCTAGGGCTACTGCATACATGCACACACTGCATCAACATTGCCCCACCTTCTACTGCTGTCCCTCACCAACACACATACACATACATGTCAATTGGTGGTATCGGTGGCTGACTCAGGCATACCAAGTTCACACCCTGTGCATATGATGAAACTGTGCCACCTCCTGCAATCTGTAACAACTGTGCAGGTACAGGTTAACATGTTGCTGATGCACAGGGTGACCACATAGACATGTAGTAATAGTATCATGTTGTTAACAGTACTGTGTGCTGAATTAATTGTGGGTATATCACAGCATGCCTGATGCAGTAAGGGTGTGATTGTCATGTACTGTTGTCTACTCCCATGTTAAGTACCATAGTGTATCATCTGCACATGTTGGCATACTGGTGGTAATGATGTCAACAGAAGGCTACATACATAGGTAGCACAGGGGATAAGGTAATGAATGTAGTAATACTCAATGATGGACATGTAAACTGCAAGTGGCATGTTGCCCACACTGGACTCTGCAATGCAGATGTTTGAGGATGTTGATATGTGTGCAGTACTACACGACTGGTACAGGACACACAGGAGCACCCTAGCACTGCAAGCTCACATCTCATACCATGCTAGACAGCCCCAACACACAAAACTAACTGTCACAGGAGGGAGAGTCCACATATATGTCAGGGATACTATGGTGGCAGGCCAGGTAGCATACATCCTACTAAGTATGGAACCACTGAGTGAAGGCTCAGTGTCTGTTATTTGACATGTGTATTACTGCAGGTATGAGCACATGGGTTTCCATCCAGTTATTGTACATCCTGACAGTACATGGTCTGTACACTTGTGTGCGCTGAGACTGGACCCTAGCCATCTGACCCGTGTATTTCCATGTACATGTGCATAGTGCCTGCATATTTGCAGTGTTACCTACTGGAAGTGGTACAGCTTGTTTGTTGTACAATGGACTACATGCAGCCCTGTTTACTGTAGCTTTGTTTGCATGCATGTTTGCTTGCAATTACCCGGGAATACTGATCCCACCTGCAATGCATAGTTATAGAGCTTCTGTGGACTCCTAGTGCCATCTGCATAGCTTACTATATGTATGTCCATGTCTCACTTGACAGAATGTCACTGTTTGTCCTGTTCACATGTACGTTGCCTGTGACACATTGCATATGACTTACCTGGCATGTGTCCATGTGAGCAGTCATATATGCTACTGCTAACTAATCACAGGCACTACACCCTCACATATTCATCTTTTGTTGAACCACCTGCTTCGCTAGGGACGGCCTGCACCTGTCACCCATGGGCTTTCAGATATTGGCAAAGGCTCTTGCTACCCCCATAGTGCCTATGTTAGGCAAGGCTCAAATGACAAACCCACCTTCATAGGTATCACAAGGTATAAGAAATTAAGAGTAATGCTACCCAACGCCAGAAGTCTAAACCTCAAGATGCATGCACCCGAAACTCTCCTTGGCATGGAGAACATCGATATCTGTGCAGTAACAGATGCCTGGTTCAGGGCTACTGAGAGCACACCAGCACTACCAGGTTTAACCTCATACCATGCTTTTCAGCCCCAAAACTTGGAACGAACCAGAAATGGAGGGGGAGTATTGATATTCATCAAAGATACCCACACCTCCAGGTTGATGGCAAAGCACCAAGCATCAGAGACTATCCATGTGCAACTAACAATGGGTGAAACTGCCTTCCAGGTTATAGCCTGCTACAGACCACCCTCCCAAACCCAAGAACTGCACTCAGCCATCCTGTGAACAGTGGAAATATGAAGGTCTCTCCAAACACCATTATATTGGGCGACGTCAACTACCCAAACATGGACTGGGAGCATTACTCTACCTCCAACACCCTAGGCCAAAGATTCCTATATGAGCTCAAATGCTATGGAACAACTTGTTACCACTCCCACAAGAAGGCGAAACATACTGGACCTGATCATCACCAACATGGGGACTCTATGCTCCAGACCAGAAGTGTATCCCTCACTGGTAAGATCGGACCATAAACTAATCTCACTGGATATTCACATCCCGACCCCACCCCCTACCCAGAACACCACAGTGAACAACTTCTCTAAAGCAAATTCACACTCCTCAAAACTGAGGTGGAAACCTTCAAAGCCCCCGGGCCTGTGGAAACTACAGACCAGACCGCAGATTCCTCTATAAACGCATTCTATGGACACCTTCAGGAATACATGGATCATGTGATCCTGAATAAAACCAAGACCCAATCCTCCAAAGGAAGACGTCCTGTCTGGTGGACCCCAGCCATAAACAAACTACACAATAGAAGGAGGAAGCTACTAAATGATACAGCAAATTCCCAAATAGGGAAGGCATCACTGATCAGTATTAGCAAATAACTACAGGCACTCATAAGATTGTCTAAGGCCAGCTTCGAGAGAAATTGCACAGGACACTAAGGATAATCACAAGGCTTTCTTTACTTATGTTAGGAACCTGGGTGGTAATTCCCAGATATGCTCAGAGGTAGTCCAAAATGTCAATAGAAACACCAAACCCACAGACATTGCCAACATTCTAGCTGACAGGTTCAATGCAAACTTCTCACCCCCCTCCACACTGAAAGGGCAAATATGTATCCCAGCAGAGTGCTGCCCCCCTGACATCTCAGATGCTCAGGTAAGAGCCGCCCTCTCCAAAGCAATACACATTGCATCAATGGGATGAGACAGTGTCCCGGGCTGTGTCCTACATAACCTCCAAGACGTGCTACTACCAAACATAAACCTACTGTTCAATCCCAGCCTTACTACAGGATATGTGTCCAAAGTGTGGTGTACAGCAACAGTGGTCCCTCTACAGAAAGGTGGTGCCTCAACGGATCCTGGAAACTATCGCCCCATAAGCCACACTAGCTTGGTCTGCAGAGCTATGGAAAGGATCATCATGGACCACATAAATGTAGATATTGCGGACCTACAGACACTGGTTCATACCTAGTTTGGCTTTGTTAAGGGCAGATCCTGCCTCTCAAACCTGGTTGATTTCTTTGAAACAGTCACCAAGGCCATTGACGAGGGGAAGGTGGTTCACACAGCCTACCTGGACCTCGCAAAAGCCTTCAAAACAATACCCCACTCGGGCATTCTAGAGAAGCTCACCAGCTTCAATATAAGCCCCTATGTCACTAGATGGATTGCACACTGGCTCAAGGACAGAACCCACATGGTTAGAATTGCTGGAGCCATGCCAGACTCCAAAACAGTTACGAGTGGTGTCCCACAAGGCTCAGTCCTGGGACCTCTCTTGTTTGGTATATATTTATCGGAGGTACAGGCCAACACAGAAGGACTGTGGCTGACCAAATATGCAGATGACTGCAAACTGGCCGCCATAATCGACTCTCCAGCCGACACAAGCATCTTCCAAAGGGGCATCATAGAAACAGACAACTTGTGCCAGAGCCATGGCCTCCAGCTGAATGCAAAAGTGTGTATAGTCATCCCCTTTGGCAAAAACAAAGTGCCCACAAAGTACCACATAGGTGGTACTCCATTACATACAGAAGAAGTAATTAGAGACCTGGGGACCCAAGTTGATAGCAATCTCTCATTTGACAACCACGTGGCCAAAGTGGTTAGAAAGACATTGTATATAGCCCACCCCATCATGAAGGGATTCACATCTACATCAGGGGAGGACATCGTGCCTCTTTACTCATCCCTCATCAGGCCCATAATTGAGTACAATCCCCCTGTCGGGATGTACCTTACCAGACACCTGCAGCAACTGGAAAGACCCCACAAGTACCTCACCAAGAGGATCAAAGGGCTCAAACAGATGCCATATGCTGACCGGTTAAAGAAACTCCAGCTCTACTCAGTGGCATACCACCTGTTCAGAGGCGATCTGTGCCTAATGTATAACACCATGTTGAACCCAGAATTAATGGGCATGCTGCACCTGAGAATATCCAAATCCCATCGGGATACACGCTTGAGAGACCTGAGCCTCAGCACTGAAATAAATAGGACATGCTGGAGGGACAGATTCATAACCCAGAGGCTCACTTCACTCTGGAATAAAATCCCAGTCCAGGTTAGGCAGAGTCCCTCATTGACTCTCTTCAGGAGGAATCTTGATGAGTGGATGGGACATTGTAGGTTTACCCCGGGTATCACTTCTGTGTCACTGTTAGACAGAGGCACAGTATACTAACCTCGGAAAAGGGCATGGCAAGATATATTTACAATGGATGGCGACAGCCAAATACATTCTGGGTAGGTTCTTAAATGCCCTAGGGCAGATTGCCTAGTATGATGCTATGAACCTATGTACCTTGTTCCCCATTGGCCCTATGTGCTGTTAATCACCATGGCAATCACAATACTATGGTAGCATGTTCAAAGGTCAATTGTCAGTCACCTCTATGCTACAGTTGTGGAATATGTGGGTCATGTGGCAATGTCACAGCTGCCACATGTACACAGTCAACCCTCTCCCCTACACATGGACGTACAACACATGTATGAGATGGAACCACATAGCCAAACTGGGGACTAAGCACTCTGAACCCAGTACTGGCATAACCTGTCAGGTGGCATGCAATACTACAGTGACTACAGTACCAGTCTGATGTAGACCTACACTGACAGCAATACAAGCTCGTGAACACACTGGGCCATTCGTGGAGCCTTAGAATAGCATCATGCCTGAGCGGCACATACCTCTGCAGCTGGCACACAGGCATACGTTATGCCTGAACACATCACACATAACACATAGCACACAAATCCTGTGTGCCAGTCACAGCCTGTACGGCTAGACAACTCACCTGCCACAGTTGTGTTAGCTACCTTTATTGTCCGGTACAGTATGGTCACGCTCATCAGGCTGGACAAGGTGAAGGTCAAAGTGATATGCCTGTGGGGCACTATGGTCCACCACATAACACAAGCATACAGGTCAGTCAGAGGCATGGACACATATGACTCAGTCATTGTCCATGCCACATACCTTCTCCTGTTGTACTTGTAGGGTGCTGACATCATCAGTGTTTAGAAAGGGGAATGTGCATCCTGTAGTGTGTTCTCCTAGTTGCCAAAAGGGACATTTCCCTCACACAAAATTGCACACACAGTAACCCCCTTCATCCAAACACACACACTTGCAGGATTCAAACTCCTACCTAACTATGTTATGACACTCGAGATGGACGCATAAGTGGAGCGCGCTATTCGCATTACTGGGAGGTTTCCCTTCTCCTGCTGTACTTATAGGGTGCTGACATCATCAGTGTTTAGAAAGGGGAATGTGCATTCTGTAGTCTGTTCGCCTAGTTGCCAAAGGGGACATTTCTCTCACACACACTAACCCCCCTCAGCCAAACACACACACTTACCATTTGCAGGATTCAAACCCCTACCTAACTATGTTATGACACTCGAGACGGACACATTAGCAGAGCACGCTATTCGCATTACTGGGAGGTTGCCCTTCTCCTGCTGTACTTATAGGGTGCTGACATCATCAGTGTTTAGAAAGGGGAATGTGCATCCTGTAGTCTGTTCTCCTAGTTGCCAAAAGGGACATTTCCCTCACACACACTAACCCCCCTCAGCCAAACACACACACTTGCAGGATTCAAACCCCTACCTAACTATGTTATGACACTCGAGACGGACGCATTAGCGGAGCGCACTAGTCGCATTACTGAGAGGTTTCCTTTCTCTTGCTGTACTTATAGGGTGCTGACATCATCAGTGTTTAGAAAGGGGAATGTGCATCCTGTAGTCTGTTCTCCTAGTTGCCAAAAGGGACATTTCCTTCACACACAATAACCCCCCTCAGCCAAACACACACACTTGCCATTTGCAGGATTCAAACCCCTACCTAACTATGTTATGACACTTGAGACGGACACATTAGCAGAGCGCGCTATTCGCATTACTGAGAGGTTTTTCTTCTCCTGCTGTACTTATAGGGTGCTGACATCATCGGTGTTTAGAAAGGGGAATGTGCATCCTGTGGGGAGGCAGACGCCAAGCACACTCTGGCTAAGCTGTCATTCCCTAGGGCAAACAGCCTAGTGTTGACCTCTACACCCATATGTTTAATTGTCAAATGCACATTATTTGTTGCTGATAGACTGTTTGCATGTCTTTATTGCCATAGCATTCTCTGTTTGTATGAACAACTTGTGTATCTGTGGAAGATGTTTGCATATGGGAGGGATCCACTATATCATGTATGTCTCTGTAGTCATTTAACTGTGTGCACTGGGCAGATCGCTGTAATGTGGTTGGTTCCTGGAATAACACGTAAAAATACCAGATATGTGTGGCCAACTGCAAACTGAGATTTGGCCTAAGTGTGTGAGCATGCCCAGTTCAGCCTTCCCATGGCATGTTGTCTGACATATGTCTCATTTATCAAAGTGTGTGAGCATGCCCAGTGTGAGCATTCCATATGTTGAACTCTGCAGCCCACCACATTTGTGGATGAGTGTGAACTTCAACAAATATCTCCTGTTTATGGTTGTGTGTTGTGTGTCATGTTGTGTAGTTACTGTACAACTGATTTGTGTGTGAACACAACAGGATTATACTGTGCCTGCAGGGATTGCACGGGATACTTTGCATAGAGTTGTCAACATCCTTTCACACTGACCTAACACTGTAGTTCTGTATAGTGTACTGGTTCAGTACTTTGACTGTGGTGGACAGTATCCTGGGCTTTAGTCCTATCACTGCTTTACATTTCCATAGTGAGCACAACAGCCTGGTTAGGGGCCAGTTGTGCACATCTGACCATGTTGCATTATGTTCAGATATGAACTACTTAAACCAGGCTTGTCCAACATTGGTAGTGTATTCATAGGTTCATAGGTTCATAGGTTAATACTAGGCTATCTGCCCTAGGGCATTTATAAGCCTAGCCAGAATGTGTTTGGCATTCGCCACCCATTTTAAATTTATTTTGCTATGCCCTTTTTCGAGGTTAGTATACTGTGCCTCTGTCTAACAGTGACACAGAAGTGATACCCGGGGTAAACCTATGATCTCCCATCCACTCATCAAGATTCCTCTTGAAGAGAGTCAATGAGGGACTCTGCCTAACCTGGACTGGGATTTTATTCCAGAGTGAAGGGAGCCTCTGGGTTATGACTCTATCCCTCCAGCATGTCCTATTTATTTCAGTGCTGAGGTTCAAGTCTCTCGAGCGTAGCTCGATGGGATTTGGATTTTCTGAGGTGCAGCATGTCCATTAATTCCGGGTTGGACATGGCTTTATACGTCAGGCACAGATCGCCTCTGAACAGGTGGTATGCCACTGAGTAGAGCTGGAGTTTCTTTAACCGGGCAGCATATGGCATCTGTTTGAGCCCTTTGATCCTCTTGGTGAGGTACTTTTGGGGTCTTTCCAGTTGCTGCAGGTGTCTGGTAAGGTACATCCCAAAAGGGGCATTGTACTCAATTATGGGCCTGATGAGGGATGAGTAAAGAGGCGCGATGATGTCCCCTGATCTAGATGTGAATCCCTTCATGATTAGGTGGGCTATATAAAATATTTTTCTAACCACTTTGGCCACGTGGTTGTCAAATGAGAGATTGCTATCAACTTGGGTCCCCAGGTCCCTAATTACTTCTTCTGTACTTAATGGATTACCACCTATGTGGTAATTTGTGGGCACTTTGTTTTTGCCAAAGGGGATGACTATACACTTTTTGGCATTTACCTTGAGGCCATGGCTCTGGCACCAGTTGTCTGTTTCTATGAGGCCCTTTTGGAGGATGCTTGTGTCAGCTGAAGAGTCGATTATGGCGCCCAGTTTGCAGTCATCTGCGAACTTGGTCAGCCACAGTCCTTCCGTGTTGGCCTGTACCTCCTAGAAATATATACCGAACAAGAGAGGTCCCAGGACTAAGCCTTGTGGGTCACCACTTGTAACTGGTTTGGAGTCTGACATGGCTCCAGCAATTCTAACCATGTGGGTTCTGTCCTTGAGCCAATTTGCAATCCATCTAGTGACATAGGGGTTTATATTTAAGCTGGTGAGCTTATCTATAATGCCTGAGTGGGGTATTGTATCGAAGGCTTTTGCGAGGTCCAGGTAGGCTGTGTGGACCACCTTCTCCTCGTCAATGGCCTTGGTGACTGTTTCAAAGAAATCAACCAGGTTTAAGAGGCAGGATCTGCCCTTAACAAAGCCGAACTGGGTAGGATCCAGTGTTTGTAGGTCCCCAATATCTTTATTTATGAGGTCCATGATTATCCTTTCCATAGCTTTGCAGACCAAGCTAGTCAGGCTTATGGGGCGATAGTTTCCAGGATCCGTTGAGGCACCACCTTTATGGAGAGGGACCACTGTTGCTGCACACTCTTTGGGCACATATCCTGTAGTAAGGCTGAGATTGAACAGTAGTTTTATGTTTGGGTTTAGCTCTTCTTGGAGTTCATGTAGGACGCAGCCCAGGACACCATCTGGTCCCATTGATGCTATGTTTTTTGTTTTGGAGAGGGCGGCTCTAACCTGAGCATCTGAGATGTCAGGGGGGCAGCACTCTGCTGGGATAAATATTTGCCCTTTTGGTGGTGAGAGGGGGGGGGGAGAAGTTTGCGCTGAACCTGTCAGCTAGGATGTTGGCAATGTCTGTGGGTTCGGTGTATTTTTTGTCATTTTGGACTAATTCTGAGCATATTTGGGAATTACCACCCAGGTTCCTAACATAACTAAAGAAAGCCTTGTGATTATCCTTAGTGTCCTGTGCAATTTTTCTCTCGAAGCTAGCCTTAGACAATTTTATGTGTGCCCGTAGTTTTTTGCTAATACTGATCAGTGATGCCTTCCCTTTTTTGGATTTTGCTCTATCATTTAGCAGCTTCCTCCTTCTATTGTATAGTTTGTTTATGGCTGGGGTCCACCAGACAGGACGTCTGCCTTTAGAGGACTGGGTCTTGGTTTTATTTGGGATCGCATGATCCATGCATTCCTGAAGGTGTTCATAGAATGTGTTTATAAAGGATTCTGCGGTCTGGGCCATATTTTCCACTGGCCCGGGGGCTTTGAAGGATTCCATCTCAGTTTTGAGGAGTGTGAAATTTGCTTTAGAGAAGTTTTTTATTGTGGTTTTCTGGGCAGGGGGTAGGATCGGGATGTGAATATCCAGTGAGATTAGTTTATGGTCTGATCTTACCAGTGAGGGATACACTTCTGGTCTGGAGCATAGAGTCCCCATGTTGGTGATGATCAGGTCCAGTATGTTTTCCCCTCTTGTGGGAGTGGTAACAAGTTGTTCCATAGCATTTGAGTTTATAAATTCTAGGAACCTTTGGGCTAGGGTGTTGGAACTAGAGTAATGCTCCCAATCTATGTTTGGGTAGTTGAAGTCGCCCAATATAATGGTGTTTGGAGAGACCTTCATATTTTCCAGTGTTCTCAGGAAGGCCGAGTGGGGTTCCTGGGTTTGGGAGGGTGGTCTGTAGCAGGCTGTAAACTGGAAGGCAGTTTTACCCACTGTTAGTTGCACATGGATAGTCTCTGATGCTTCGTGCTTTGCCATCAACCTGGAGGTGTGGGTATCTTTGATGAATATCGATACTCCCCCTCCTTTTGTGGTTCGGTCCAAGTTTTGGGGCCGAAAAGCATGGTATGAGGTATAACCTGGTAGTGCTGGGCTGCTCTCGGGAGCCCTGAACCAGGTTTCTGTTACTGCACAGATATCGATGTTCTCCATGCTAAGGAGAGTTTCGAGTGCATGCATCTTGAGAATTAGACTTCTGGCGTTGAGTAGCATTACTCTTAGTTTCTTATCCCTTGTGATACTTATGGAGGTGGGTTTGTCTTTTGAGCCTTGCCTAAAAAAGGCACTATGGGGGTTGCAAGAGCCTTTGCCAATATCCGAAAGCCCAGGGGTGACAGGTGCAAGCTGTCCCTAGCGAAGCATCGTGGCTTGTCGAGCATATCATCCCAAGCTGACAGGCATTGGATCCCCTTTGAATGACACCAGTACTTAAGCCAATTGTTAAAATTGATCATCTTGTCTTCATATTGTGGCATCATTCTTGGTGCGGGTAAGATGCTACTCAAGGTCAGGGTCATACCGGCCTGGGCTACATGCTCAGAGAGCTCCTTTATGTCTCTTTTCATGTAGTCCAGGGAGGTACGTCTCAGGTCATTCACACCAGCATGGACAATGACTGAGTCATATTTGTACTTGCCTTGGAGTGACCTGAGTGCTTGTGTTATGTGGCGGATCCTAGCACCCGACAGGCTGCTCACCGTGACCCTCTCCTTGTTTAGCCTGGTGAGCGGGACGTCAGTGTGCCTGACGATAGAGTCACCTATTACAAGTGTATCAGGTGTGTTGTTTAGTCTTAAGGGCTGTGACTGTTCGGCACACTGGCTTTGTGAGATATGTGTTGCACGTGTTTTGTTTTGGGGTAGCGGCTGTTTGGGTGTCTGCTTTGGAGATCTCTGCTGCTTCGGCAGATCTTTATTTAGAGCCTCTGAGTATGTTTTAGCCATAGACGAATGGAATGCCAAATCACACTACTGCTCAATGTCAGCCTTACCACAGGATATGTACCCAAAGAGCAGAGTACAACAACAGTGGTCTTTCTCAACAAAGGTGTTGCTTGAATGGATACTGAAAACTACCACCCCAGAATCCTGAGAAGCTCTGTCTGCACAGCTATGGAAAGGATCAGCATGTACCGCAGACATAAAGATATTGGGGACCTACTGACACCGGACCCTACCCAGTGTGGCTTTCTTAAGTGCAGATCCTGCCCCTAAACATGTTTGACTCAACTAAAACAGTCATTAAGGTCATTGATGAGAGCAATGTGGTCCACACAGCGTAGCTGGACCTTGCAAAGGCTTCTATACAATAACCTACGTGTTCATTATAGATATGCTCACCAGCTTAAATATAAACCCCTATGTCAGTAGAGAGGTTGCAAACCAGACCAAGGACAGAACAGACATGGTCAGACATGCTGCAGCCATGTCAGACTACAAACCAGATATAACTGGCATCCCACAAGGCTTGGTCCTGAGATCTCCCTCGTCTGGTATATATGTCCCATAGGTACAGGCCAACATGGAATGACTGTGTCTGAACATACTGCTCACCATATATGATCCACCAGCTGACACAAGCATCCCACAAAAAGGCCACATAGAAACAGACAACTGGTGCCATAGCCATGTCAGCAAGCTAATTGCAGAAAAGTGTATAGTCAACCCCCGTGGATATACAGTAAGTGCCCACCAATTACCACATAGGTGTTAACCCATTACGTACTTAACATGTAATGAGAGACCTGGGGACACAAGGTGATAGATATCCTTCATTGGACAAACATGTGCTGTAGTGTTTACAGAAACATACCATATACCCACCTAATCATGAAGGTTGTCAGATCTAGATAAGGGGAGGTAATTGTGGCTCTGCAGTCATCCTTCATCAGTGTTACAATTGACTACAATAGCCCCTGTGGGATGTACCTCAGCAGACACCTCCATCAACCATAAAGTCCCCAACAGTACCTCACCAGGAGTATCAAAGAGCTTGCACATATGCCATGTGTTGCCTGATTAAACAAACTGCAGCTACACACACTGCTATACTGCCCACCCAGAGGCAAGCTGTGCCTGATCTATAAAGCCATGTCCAAGCTGGTATCAATAAACATGCTGCACCTTGTACAATCTGAATGGCAGTGAGCTATGCACATGAGAGACCTGAACCCCAGCACTGACTTAAATAGGACAAGCTGTACTGCATGATCCATAACAGAGAAGCCACCCCCCACCCATGAGTAAACTCCCAGTACAGGCTACCCATAGAGTCACTTATCGATTCTCCTCAAGAGCAATCTTGATGAGTGGATGGGAGATGGTAGCTTTATCCTGGGTATCACTGTCATGTCAGAGGTAGACAGAGGCACAGTATACTAACCATGACATATGTCATGGCAAACTCCACTTACAATGTGTGTCGAAGGACAAACACACTCTCCGACTAGCATTAGATATGGCCTAGGGCACATCGCTAGAAAGTTACTGTTTGTTGTTTTTGCATTTAAGTTACCTGTAACACATTGCACTTAAGTTACCTGGCACTTGCTCACTAAAGCAATTATATGTCTGCACTAAAAATTAAAAGCACTAAGCCCTCACTCCCCACTGGCCCTGGTTTTCAATTATTAAGGAATTCCCAATATTATTCTAGCATGTCCAAAGGTGAGTTGTCAATCTCCTCTCTGGTCCAGCTGGTGAATCTGGGAATCTTGAGGCAATGTTACAACTGCCTCATGTACACAGACTACCCTCTCCTCCTCCCAACAAATTCCAACACATGTGAGAGATGCAACCATATAGCCAAACTGGAGGCTAACCTCTCTCAACTCAGTACTGGCATAACCAGTCAGGAGGAGAAGGAAACCACACTCACTACAATTCCAGTCTCACATAGACCTACCACAACAGCAAAACAAACACATAATCACACAAAAACATACTCGGAGGCTCAAAATAAAGATCTGCTGAAGCATCAGAGACCTCCAAAGCAGACACCCAAGCAGCCGCTACCCCAAAACAAAACACGTGCAACACATATCTCACAAAGCCAGTGTGCCGAACAGTCACAGCCCTTAAGACTAAACAACACACCTGATACACTTGTAATAGGTGACACTATCATCAGGCACACTGACGTCCCGCTCACCAGGCTGAACAAGGAGAGGGTCACTGTGAGCAGCCTGTCGGGCGCTAGGATCCGCCAAATAACACAAGCACTCAGGTCACTCCAAGGCAAGTACAAATATGACTCAGTCATTGTCCATGCTGGTGTGAATGACCTGAGACGTACCTCCCTGGACTACATGAAAAGAGACATAAAGGAGCTCTCTGAGCATGTAGCCCAGGCCGGTATGACCCTGACCTTGAGTAGCATCTTACCCTCACCAAGAATGATGCCACAATATGAAGACAAGATGATCAATTTCAACAATTGGCTTAAGTACTGATGTCATTCAAAGGGGATCCAATGCCTGTCAGCTTGGGATGATATGCTCGACAAGCCACGATGCTTCGCTAGGGACGGCTTGCACCTGTCACCCCTGGGCTTTCGGATATTGGCAAAGGCTCTTGCTACCCCCATAGTGCCTTTTTTAGGCAAGGCTCAAAAGACAAACCCACCTCCATAGGTATCACAAGGGATAAGAAACTAAGAGTAATGCTACTCAACGCCAGAAGTCTAAACCTCAAGATGCACACACTCGAAACTCTCCTTAGCATGGAGAACATCGATATCTGTGCAGTAACAGAAACATGGTTCAGGCTCCTGAGAGCACCCCAGCACTACCAGGTTATACTGCATACCATGCTTTTTTACCCCAAAACTTGGACCGAACCACAAAAGGAGGGGGAGTATCGATATTCATCAAAGATACCCACACCTCCAGGTTGGTGGCAAAGCACGAAGCATCAGAGACTATCCATGTGCAACTAACAGTGGGTAAAACTGCCTTCCAGTTTACAGCCTGCTACAGACCACCCTCCCAAACCCAGGAACCCCACTCGGCCTTCCTGAGAACACTGGAAAATATGAAGGTCTCTCCAAACACCATTATATTGGGAGACTTCAACTACCCAAACATAGACTGGGAGCATTACTCTAGCTCCAACACCCTAGCCCAAAGGTTCCTAGAATTTATAAACTCAAATCAAATGCTATGGAACAACTTGTTACCACTCCCACAAGAGGGGAAAACGTACTGGACCTGATCATCACCAACATGGGGACTCTATGCTCCAGACCAGAAGAGTATCCCTCACTGGTAAGATCAGACCATAAACTAATCTCACTGGATATTCACAATCTGACCCCACCCCCTGCCCAGAAAACCACAGTGAAAAACTTCTCTAAAGCAAATTTCACACTCCTCAAAACTGAGGTGGAATCCTTCAAAAGCCCCCGGGCCTGTGGAAAATACGGCCCAGACCGTAGAATCCTTTATAAATGCATTCTATGAACACCTTCAGGAATGCATGGATCATGCGATCCCAAATAAAACCAAGACCCAATCCTCCAAAGGCAGACGTCCTGTCTGGTGGACCCCAGCCATAAACAAACTCTACAATAGAAGGAGGAAGCTACTAAATGACAGAGAAAAATCCCAAAAAGGGAAGGCATCACTGATCAGTATTAGCAAAAAACTACAGGCACACATAAAATTGTCTAAGGCCAGCTTCGAGAGAAAAATTGCACAGGACACTAAGGATAATCACAAGACTTTCTTTAGTTATGTTAGGAACCTGGGTGGTAATTCCCAGATATGCTCAGAATTAGTCCAAAATGACAAAAAATACACCGAACCCACAGACATTGCCAACATCCTAGCTGACAGGTTCAGTGCAAACTCCCCCCCCTCCCCACCAAAAGGGCAAATATCTATCCCAGCAGAGTGCTACCCCCCTGACATCACAGATGCTCAGGTAAGAGCTGCCCTCTCCAAAGCAAAAAACACAGCATCAATGGGACCAAATGGTGTCCCGGGCTGCGTCCTACATGAACTCCAAGAAGAGCTAAACCCAAACATAAAACTACTGTTCAATCTCAGCCTTACTACAGGATATGTGCCCAAAGAGTGGCGTACAGCAACAGTGATCCCTCTCCATAAAGGTGGTGCCTCAACGGATCCTGGAAACTATCGCCCCATAAGCCTGACTAGCTTGGTCTGCAAAGCTATGGAAAGGATCATCATAGACCTCATAAATAAAGATATTGGGGACCTACAAACACTGGATCCTACCCAGTTCGGCTTTGTTAAGGGCATATCCTGCCTCTTAAACCTGGTTGATTTCTTTGAAACAGTCAGCAAGGCCATTGACGAGGGAAAGGTGGTCCACACAGCCTACCTGGACCTCGCAAAATCCTTCGATACAATACCCCACTCGGGCATTATAGATAAGCTCACCAGCTTAAATATAAACCCCTATGTCACTAGATGGATTGCAAACTGGCTCAAGGACAGAACCCACATGGTTAGAATTGCTGGAGCCATGTCAGACTCCAAACCAGTTACAAGTGGTGTCCCACAAGGCTCAGTCCTGGGACCTCTCTTGTTCGGTATATATTTCTCGGAGGTACAGGCCAACACAGAAGGACTGTGGCTGACCAAGTTTGCAGATGACTGCAAACCAGGTGCCATAATCGACTCTCCAGCCGACACAAGCATCCTCCAAAAGGGCCTCATAGAAACAGACAACTGGTGCCAGAGCCATGGCCTCAAGCTAAATGCCAAAAGTGTATAGTCATCCCTTTGGCAAAAACAGTGCCACAAATTACCACATAGGTGGTAATCCATTAAGTACAGAAGAAGTAATTAGTGACCTGGGGACCCAAGTTGATAGCAATCTCTCATTTGACAACCACGTGGCCAAAGTGGTTAGAAAAACATTTTATATAGCCCACCTAATCATGAAGGGATTCACATCTAGATCAGGGGACGTCATCATGCCTCTTTACTCATCCCTCATCAGGCCCATAATTGAGTACAATGCCCCTTTTGGGATGTACCTAACCAGACACCTGCAGCAACTGGAAAGACCCCAAAAGTACCTCACCAAGAGGATCAAAGGGCTCAAACAGATGCCATATGCTGCCCAGTTAAAGAAACTCCAGCTCTACTCAGTGGTATACCACCTGTTCAGAGGCGATCTGTGCCTGATGTATAAAGCCATGTCCAACCCAGAATTAATGGACATGCTGCACCTCAGAAAATCCAAATCCCATTGAGCTACTGGCTCGAGACTTGAACCTCAGCACTGAAATAAATAGGACATGCTGGAGGGACAGATTCATAACCCAGAGGCTCCCTTCACTCTGGAATAAAATCCCAGTCCAGGTTAGGCAGAGTCCCTCATTGACTCTCTTCAAGAGGAATCCTGATGAGTGGATGGGAGATCGTAGGTTTACCCCGGGCATCACTTCTGTGTCGCTGTTAGACAGAGGCACATTATACTAACCTCGAAAAAGGGCATAGCAAAATAAATTTAAAATGGGTGGCGAAAGCCAAACACATTCTGGCTAGGCTTATAAATGCCCTAGGGCAGATAGCCTAGTATGAACCTATGAACCTATGAACCTGCACAGGACCTTTAATGGATTCCACATCAGTTTGGAGGAGTGCAAATATTGCTTTACACATGTTTTCCACTGTGGTTTTCTGGCCAGGGACTGTGGTCAGGATTTGTATATCCAGTGTGATTACTCTATGGTCTGGTTTTACCAGTGAGCAATACACTTCTCGTCTTGCCATCCAGTACCCATGTTGCTGATTATCACATCCAGTATGCTTACCCCTCTTGTGGGAGTGGTACATTGTTCCTGGGCCTTTTGGTTTATGGATTCAATGAACTTTTGTCCTACAGTGTTGGAGCTAGTATAATGCTCCCAGTCTATGTCTGGCTATTTTCAGTCACCCAATATAATGTGGTTTGGAGGACTTGATATATTCATGTATTCTAGCATAGGCCAGGTGCAGTTCCTGGTGTTGGGACGGTAGTCTGTAACAGGCTATAAACTGGGAAGCAGTTTTAGCCACTGTTACTTGACCATGGCTAGTCCATGCTGCTTTTTGTGGTGGTACCAACATGGGGGTGTAGTTATCCTTGACAATTATTGCTAGTCACCCTCCTTTTGTAGCTTGTTCCATGTTTTGAGGCTGTACAGCACAGTATGAGGTGTAACCTGGTAGTGTTAGGGTGCTGTTGTGAGCCTTGACCCAGTTTTCTGTTACAGCACAGATATCAACATTCTCCATACTGGGTGAGTTTAGACTGCATGCATCTTGCTGTTTCGACTTATCCCTTAACTTATTCTTATCCCTTCTGATACCTATGGAGGTAGGTTTGTGTTTTGAGCCTTACCTATTCAGGGCACGCTGTGGGTAACGACAGCCTTTGCCAGTATCCATACGGCCTGCACTGATAGGTGCATGCCAGTCCTAGCAGGTGGAGCATCATGTCATGCTCAGCATGTCATCCCAGGCTTGCACACATTGGATCCCCTTTGACTAACTGCGATACTTCAGTCAATTATTGCACTTGATCATATCATTGTCATATTGTGGCATGATGCCTGGTGAGGGTAGGATGTTAGTCAGGGTCCTCAGGTTTGCATATAGTACATGGTGTTACATTACTTAACACATGGCATTCATGCCTCAGGTGGTGCTGCAGGGCTGCCTCTGTTGGATGCGCATATTACACTTCCCTGTACATGTTTGTGAGCAGGTCATGTCATTTTAGGCATCCATGTTATTATTTGAGTGAGTCAGAGGGGGTATCATTCCCAGGGTTCCTACTGAGCCAGTGTATGTGCTATGCGTTGCCTCTTTGCCAAGGCCAGGATATACTGGGAATGCCTCCTTCTGCCTACTGGGGCAGGCTCAGGTTGTTCCTCCTCCGAGTCACGCTCTGCCTGTGATGGCCTTGGCAATGGTGGGGGGCTGTTTGGCCCAGCCCTATGCTGGTCCTGCTGCAGCTGTTTTTGCCAGATCATATTATGTAGCATAGCACATACCATGACAATTTGGGTACATGTAGTTGGTGTGTACTGCAAGGCTCCACCAGATGTGTCCAGACACCGGAACCATGACTTGAGCAGCCCAAACACACACTCTATTACATTACGTGTTTGTGCGTGTGCCTCATTATGGCATTCCTGTTCAGGTGTGTGTGCGTTTCTGACGGGTGTCATCAGCCACGGCTCCAGTGCATAACCTGCATCCCCCACTAGGTATCCATGTGGGATGTCCCCATTGGCAAATGTCTGGTACAGCTGCGTCAAATGCCAGATGTGGGAATCGTGGTAACTCCCAGGGCAGCCAGCACACACATTCATTATTATGCCCTGAGCATCACACACGACCTGGCAGTTGATGGAGGGGAAGCCCTTGCGGTTAATGTAGGCCCTACCCCGCTCACTGGCTGGTGCTTTGATGCATATGTGCGTGCAGTCTATTGCACCCACTACCTCAGGGTATTCCGCTATTTGCTGGAAGAGACGCATATTGCTGGCCAATACCTCACGGGCATTGGGGAAATATACATAATCACTGACATGTGCTGACATGGCATCCAGGAACTGGTGCAGTACCCTGGAGGCTGATGCCTGTGATATCCCCATCATATCACCAGTTGGTCTCTGGAAGGTACCTGTTGCTAGTATTCTTAGGCCATCACATACCTTGGTTTCCACTGGGATGGGTTCCCCTCTGTTGGTTCTGTGTGTGAGGCGTGGCCTGCACAGCTCCACTATTTGCTGCAGGAGGTCTCTGTCCACTCTATAGCACTCTACTATCTCCAGCTCATGTAACCTGTGGTAGGTGACCCTGGGCCTGTACACTCTTCTCCGTCTCCTCACTGTGGGTTGTCTGGCACCATCTGCATTGTCACCACCCTCAGCAAGTCGCCTATGTCTCATTATGACAGCTATGGCAGCCCCTAACATTTCTGCTCTGAGTTCAGCTTTTTCAGTTTTCACTTCTAATAGCTTACTCCTGTCTTGCAGTGTCTCTTGAGAGAAACATCTTGCACTGCTGTTTGCAGATTTTTAAGTGTTGGGCTGAGCTACTATTCTGCCTATGTAATTGCCTGCTTCTAATTGTTTTCACCTGCTAGCTCCAGCAGTATTCCCTGGTAGCTTCCTACTAATTATGTTGCTTCCTTTTTCCTTTCTGTTTCCCCAGGGGGGAGCAGCGTGTATACCAGCAGAAACACGCTCACAGTGGCTTACACATGCGCACACATGCTTACACGGTTCAGAATCTGCTTATTTGGGTTAAAACGCGTGCACACCCGCGCAAACAGTGTTAAACATCTTCCAACACGCCCCCACATGCTCAGTCTGCCTTACACGCACGCACACTGTCTTACTCGTGCTTCATGGCGCGCACACGTGCACATGCACGCCCAGCAAGAAACTCTGGTGTAGGCAACAGTGTACACCTTCCATTTCTTGACTTTCCCATACTTATGTTGTGGCACTCCTCTTTCCATGATATGTGTCTGACATCTGTCATGTAACTCTGACCTCCAATGAACTGCATTTCTTTCTGCCATTCCCCCCTGTGATGTCACCTATTTCCTACTCTGTTCCTTCCCCTTCTGTAACTCTTACACTACTCAGAATGTGCTCATTTGCTATGTGACAGTGGAATTCAGTATCCTAACACTCATTTGCATCAGATTGCCTACTAATGTTTAGTTACATCTCTTAGACTCAGCTTCCCCCCTTAGCAACCACTACACAGTGGCCATGTTGTTTTTGGTCTGCTGGTCCCTGCATTGTAAATCCATGTATTGTATAAAACCCACATTTGTGGGTTTATAACCTTCGTTTTTATGTTTTATACAGCGCAGCCCGTTTGTGCGGGGCTGCGCTGGGTTTTAAAAAAAATTATATTTTTATTATTTTTGCATCGGGTTACCTTGCCAATGGCCACATATCTGGCCATTGGCATGCTGCCTGAGACATATGCACCCTTTATTTGGAGCTGACATGGCTCCGTTGTGAAATTTGCAGAAACGTACTCATTTGGAGCTGACATGGCTCCGTTGTCAAATTTGCAGTAACATACTCAGTTGTCAACTGAGTACATTTCTGCAGCTAAAACGGCTCTTACACGGGCTGTTCTGGGCTTCCTGGATTGCTAATCATCCTCATTTGCATGCTATTCGGCTGCAAGTGAGGTGATTAGCTTATCCACGCCCACTTGTGTAAGAGACATTTTAGCTTGTCTCTTACACGGACTTTGGGCTGTTCCTGGATCGCAAAGGCTGCATGGAGTCTTACACTACTCTTAGACTCCGTGCAAGCCTTCGTGAATCCTGCCCTAGGTATTCAAGTATATTTATACTTTTAGCTTCTTCTACATTTACAGTTTTTAGCACATTTTCAAATTCTACTATTGAAATTGTTTCTTTCATTCTTTTATTGTCTTCTTCTTCTTCAGTTAGTTTACTTAATTCCCATTTATCTTTTATTATAATGTCACATGTTGAAAATGTTTCCAAAATATATTCTTTGACTATTCTCATAATTTCTTCTTGTGTGCTCTCCTTTTTCATTTTTTTTAATTTATTATTCTTTTGTTTTCTTTGACTATTTAATTTAAGTATGGTGCTAATTCTTCTTTCCTTGTAAACATATCTTTGTTTAAATAACCTTTTTTTTCTTGATTCATTTTATACAGCCTTCTTTCTTTCTTTTCTATAAACTCTTCTTTATTGTTATATTTTTGAATATTTTATTAAGAATTGCCCTTTATTCATCAATATATTGTAATCTATTCAGTTTTTGTCATTTTTATACTTCTTTTCTATATTTTTCTTTTAAACCAACCCACCAACTTGTCCAGTCTTTATAGAATTCTCTTATGTTTATAAAATCTTGCCATAGTTGTTGTATTTTATCTTTTGCATATTCATTCAATTCTGACTCATTACTCCTTTTTATTCCTTTACCTATTTTAATGCAATATCTTTTTCTTGTATCTCTATCTATATGGCTAAGTGATTTAAAAATCCTCTGGTTTTACATTCTTGATGTAATATGCTCCAGCTATCTAAAACTATAAAATAGTCAATTACATTCTTAAATTACTTCTTTCATATGTCCATTTCTTATTTTCCCATATATACATTTTATTATTTTTAGTCATATCTAAGATCACTTTAATATCTGCCCCTTCTTTTCGTTTGTCTTAAATCACAGTTGAAGTTCCCCATTACAATTATTTGCATGTTCAAACTTACATAGTCCAATATTTTTTCCAAATGTATATGCAGAGAGTATAATCACTCTAGAAACTTGGTTTTTGCATCTTACATCTAGTATTACTATCTACCCAAGAATAACTATTGTGTAATCTAAAATATCTATACATTCTTTATATAAAATAACTATACCAGAACACTTTTCATTGCCTAAATTCCAAATAACTTTACCTTTCCATAATCCATTAATTTGTATTCCTTTTTCTTTTGTTATTTTAATGTCTATGAGTGCTATAATATCCATGTCTAGCACTTTGCAACAATATAATACTCCTAGCCTGCAATGTTTTTCAACAGAATCTTTTTGTTACAGATATTTCAGCAGCAGACTGTGTTTTCTTTATACTGTTCACATTAATAAGATTCTCACTGTAATGAATAATTTTTATTTATCCTTTTCCTTTTTTTGCTTTCCCCTATAGTTACTTTTTTAAATTTATGTTTTTATCTTTCACTCTTTTACCTATAGAACTTCTCTTACTTCTTGCTTTAACCCATTTACTTTCTTCTTCATCACTAGAGTTACTAATTTCCTCTTCATCTACTTATTTTGTTGCATTCATGCTCTCTCTCATATCCATTCTCACATCACTTTCATTTGTTTTTTTCATTTTAGTTTCTTCTATTGAATCTAATATAATATTTTCCTTATCCCGTTCCTGTTCTAATATAATTTCTTGTGTCTGATTTTCTAACACTGTATAATCCATCCAAGAGTGATCTATCTTTTTACATTTTATACACTTCTGTTCACATTTCTTTGCTTCATGACCCACTTTTCCATATATGAAACATTTTCTTTCATTACAGTTATTAATTAAATGATCATCTTTACCACATAAAAACATGTCTTAGCTTGCCCCCAGTACTTTACTGTTCCTTTATTCCCTTCTGTATTGCTTATGTTATGTAAATGTGCAATATATTTCAATTTGCATTTCAATATTATACCACACTCACATCCTCCTGTCCATAGGCCTCTGTTGTCATATATTTTAGTAATATGCATAACACCTCTACATGTAGTTTTTAAATAGTCCTCTAGCTCATTTTTTTTTCAATTTCAGTCCTAAATTGTGCAAATACTTTTTTCTTGGCTTCTCTATTAAAAGCCTGAACTACATACAAGTTCCAAGGATTAATGTATTTTCTTCTGTTGTATTGTTCCAAGAATGTTTCCATGTATTGTGCCTTCTCAAAAAAGATATCACAAAATGTTTCCTTATTAATACAAATAAAACCTCTTACCTCTCTAGGTTCTCTCCTCAGTGGTGCTATGACACTGTCCAATATCTCATAGATTTCTAATTCCTTTTCTACTTTATTGCTTATCAACATTTTCTTTTAACTTTCACCTTATTTGGTTCTTTCCTTTCACCTTCTGTTACTATTTGCACATATGATTTCTTTTCTTCTCTCTTCTTGCTTTTTTTCATTCTCCTGAATCCTGTCCATTATGTCTCCCCTCAGTGTTGCTTTTTCACTCTCTGGTTCACTCTGGTCTACTAGTTCTTTTAAGTAGACATCCCGCAACCCTCCCAGCTGGAGGGTTGTAACAACACATTCTGTTGCTGCAATATCTGTAACAAAAAGATTCCATTGAAAAACATCTTTAGAATTAAGCATTTCCACTCCTTCTCCCTGCTCTTTCCCTATGTTTACTTTGCTCATGTTTCTGATCATATTTTCTCCATTCTCCACCTTCTGCACCTCATCCCCCTCCTTCTTCACTACATTAGCTTCTTTAGCTGTTCAACTAACAGCATTTTCTTTTTCAATAACAACCATGCTCTCATTCTTCTCCATGCTTCCTGCTTCTCTGAGCCACCTACGCACTTAGAACAGAAGACAGGAAGTGCTACACTGAATTGTGTTCCCATATGCTTGTATGAACACGCAAGTTCCCTGATGCTCTGGCCAAATTTCTCCTAGTAATATAAATACCACTTCAGTTCTCACCTGAAAAAAGTCTAGTGGGACTAACCTGGTCAACAAAGAATAAAATTTAAAAAAAAATTATATATTAATAGGTTCTACTAAACAGACTGAAATTTTTCTGAAAATGCTTAATCACAGGGCTATTCTTTTTGCCTTTTACTGGTTTCACTATATTAGAAAAAAATACAGTTGTTGGATATGGAAGTTTCTTATAATAAGAGCAGAAGCTGTTTTATGTTATGATTTTCAAGAAGGCTATTTTTTCAACATATACATATACTGGAATATTTATTCATCAAACCAACATCCTAGGCATAAAGAGATGAGACTGTTCAATTTATCTGCAGATGTGACCTTCAGAGGAAGCTAAAAGAGGCTGCAACACTGATTTAGCTTCTGGTATTATTAATAGATTTAGGAAAGAGGCACAGAGTATATTGCTATCTCTCTGATAATGCTAATGTAAGGGATAGTCAATACAGTATCACATTTGTCCTCTTATTCAGATGAAATAAAGTGATTATTGTCAACAGTTGAATAGTGAAGAATTTTCCGAGGAAACATTGAATTATCTGAAGCACTGGGTGAAGTATAATTTTTTTATCAACAATAAAAGGACAAACCTCAAAGCAATCTTGCACAGTGGGAGGTCTATCACTAACATAACTATTTCAAACAAATGTATATGGACAAATCTATGTGGACTGTGAATTATTGTAGGTATGTAGGTACAGGCCTATTTTGAACTTCATTTGATTAAATAAAACCACTGGTATTGTACAGCGTTTTACTTACAATCCTTCAGAAATCATATATTTGTCAAAGTTTTCTTGCTGTGAAAGTTTCTAGGGGGTCAAAACCACACATTAGTTGTCTTAGCATATTTATGAAGGTTTACTGTGAAAATGATGAAACACAAAATCTTGAAAATCAACATCCTGAGACTATAATATTAAAGTACCAAAACACCTAAGTCAACAACATACAAAAAACTTGAATATCAAAACTCTTTATCAGTGCTGACAGAGAAGCAAGTGCTACACTGCATCCTGCAGTGGTTTAGATGTAGGGACTAGGGCTAACATGGGTTATATAAGGGGGAAGTCTATGAGATCGATATTATGGTCTTCAGCATTTTGATCTTTCAACATTATAGTCTCAAGTTTTTGATTTTCAAGATTTTGGGTTTCAACACTTTGAAAGTAAATCTTTATTTCACATCTCACATTTAAAACATGTTAACTTAGTTTCATACAATGTTAGTTTAACCTAATATTTTATTATGAGCACAGTTATATTTCTGCAATTCCACAGTTTTAATAAAATAGGACATATCCAAGCTCTATAGAGTATTTATCAGAGACTGGGTTATAAAGAATATTTTATAAAGTAAATATTTTCATTTGAACATTTGTCATGATCTGACTGGTTATTTATTTTTGCAATATGACTGCGTACTATTTATGTATTTTACCTGGATTGCTTAAACAATTCTGAATAAATCTCAGCACAGTAGGGGTGAAAGCAATGAAAAATGTTTAAGTGTATTATTTTTTAATCAATGAAATTACATGATACCTTTTCAAGTCTGTTTTTAGTTTTCATTGTTATTTTATCCACACTTTGCAAAATACTATTGGCTGTGTTTCATTAAGGTTTATGAAATAGTTCAGAATTTCAGGAAAACCCTGTATGAGAAAAAAATGTGTAATATGTTGTGCTTTGTTTGAAAAAAATCCAGACCAAGTGAGCGTGTGCGTGTTTATGTATGTGTTTGTTTTTCAGAGCTCTGAAAATATTTATTCACGGGTTACTAAAAATATACTAAGTTAGTAAAATAAATATTTTTAGGAAACAGAATTAATATATCTTCCCTACACCTTTTAATGAATATATCAAAATGTGGGTTCCAGATTATTGTTTGCAAATGCATTCTTTTGAGATGTTACAAGTAAAATATCTCAACGTTTTACATTAAGGATTTATAAAGTATAACACATTTTCAAAGCCATATCATGCATTGCATATGATATACCTTGAAGCCTCTTCATATTATACCCTATGGACATGTAAAACCACATTATTAGAACCAAATACGTCCGACGAATTATCCTAACCTGTAGTTCCCACACCCAAAATAATTGTGTCAAGTAAATCCAAAACCACTAGTAAAATATCCAAAAGTACAAGCAGTTCCAAAGAATGCCACAGTAATGCAAACCTGCTCTGAGCAATTTATTAATGAACATAGACCTCATAAGAATGAAAAGCATTACCCACTGTTGCCCTCATATGCATTCAGAATTAATTATTTAATTAAAAATGTAAACAAAAGGGTAATACTCTAAAATATCACTATACATTTACATAAAAATAAATAGAAATTAGTAAAAAAAAGTTTGTGTATGTATAATTTATAATTTAGCAGTTCTATTCAAAACAGCAACAACTTCAAATTATACCCCATGGAAATGTCAAAGTACATCACCAATGCCAAATATATCCAACAAATTATCCTACTTTATAATTCTACTAAATCAGAACCGGTGCAACTGGTGCACAGTCTGATGATGTATCAGATGACAGTTACATGGCAGCCATGCAAGGGTTTCACTGTCTTAGTATAGCCACTAAGTGTGACATTATCTAGAACCCCAAAACAGACTGATTCTTACATGTAAATCTTTCTCCTCAACACTAATTTGCACAAAAATTAACTTCCATCAATTAAAACATATTCTACTGAAAATACGACACAGCAGTTTGTATCTGAAAAAGATTTTTCAAATAAAACATACCTTTCTTGTTAAAAATTAATATAAGAATATTTTGCATGAGAACTTTCTTCCATGCAGTGCTTTTATTCAAACATTTATGCCTATCATCAGCAACCTCATATGTCCACATCCAATAGAGCTCCAAGAGCAAAGCCAATAAGGCAAGCAAACACATTACTTAGGACTCATAGCATAGGGGACTCTATTGTATGACACACAGATGCCCCACTCACCAGACTGTAAAAGGAGAAAGTAATGGTTAGTTGCTTATCTGGAACCAGGATCCTCTAAGTTACGCATGCATGCACTCAAGGCACTATACAACAGGTACCAGTATGAGTCTATCATAGTTCATGTGAGTGTTAATGGCCTTAGACATGCCTCCCTAGACTATATGAAGCGACACTATTGACCCCTCTCTGAATATGTGTCTGAGGCAGATATATGCCTTGCACTGAGCAGCATTCTCCAGGACAAACAAACGATGACTGATTTCAATAATTGGCTTAGTTTCTGGTGTCAGTCCAAGAGGATTCTATATTTGTAGGCATGGGAGGACATGGCTAAAAAACACATTGCTTTGCAAAGGGCAGTCTGCACTTGCTTCCCCTAGGCTTCTGAGTATTGGCTAAAACTTTATCCACCCCTTAGAGCCTTTTTTAGGTAATGTCAAATAGACAAACTACCGACATAACAAATAAAACTTAAAGAAACCTAAAGGTGTTACTGCCAGTGCTAGGAGCCTAAACAAGAAACTCCACAGTATATAAACTCTCCTCACTTATTTGCGCCATAACCATAGACAAGGTCTCATACCATATCCTAGCCAGCTATAGGCCACTTTCTATATTCCAAGAATCTTGTAGCTTGTACTACTACAAGCTACTGCTAGTGAAGACACTCGCCATTAAACCAAATACACTATTCATGGTAGACAGGTTCCTAGAGTCATAGGTGAATGCCAGGCTACCGACAACTATGGCCATTAAAATCCTAGCCATGCAAGCCAAATGTGACACTCATCTTTGATTTATATTTGATTTATAGGGAGTGATTTACTGACTGCTGTGTCCATCAGAGACATAGACCAGACCAGGGGTGAGCTTCCAATTACTCATCCATTGGTCTAAGTTACACTTAAATAGTGATAGGGAGGATCTCTGCTTTACATGGATGGAGAGCCTCTTCCAGAGAATGGAAATTTTCTGAGAAACATATTTGTCTCTCCAACATGTTCCATCTATGTTTCGAGCAAGATTTTTAATCTAGTAGTTCTGATGTTAATTGTTTTGCAAAAGATTCATCAAAACATGATCCAGGAATGCCCTGTATGCCAGGCAAAGATCACCTCTCAGAAGTCTGTATGATACGTAAAGAGAAGGGGCCTTGATGTGATCAGCATAGGAGATTTTGTAAGGAACCTCTGTGGATGTTTTGTTTGCTGCATGTGTCTAGTCAGGTGCATAGCAAAGAGGGCATTATACTCTATAATGGGTATGATAACGGCTGAGTACAGTGATGACCTCCCTGGATCTAGATGCCATGCCTATTCTTATAAGTTGAGCAATGTAGAAAAATGTTTTTGTACTTTGGACATACATTGGTAAAAGACTAGGTTACTACCTACATGAGGTTCCAGATCCCTGACTAGTGAATCAACTTTTAAGAGTGTTTTATTGATGATGTATTTACCCATGGTAACATTCTTCCCAAAAGGTACTATAATGCATTTCTTGGTACTGGGTTCTAATTCATGGCTTTGGTACAAGCATTTGTCTGTATTAAACCTTCCTGATGGGTGTTCTTGTCTTGGGGGATTCAACAACTGCCCCCAGTTTGCAATCATCAGTGAACTTGGTAAGCCAAAAGCCTTTGACATTGGCTTTGACATCTGAGAGGTAGATGCCAAAAAGGAGTGGGCCTAGGCAGAGCCCTGGGGGACTCCACTGGTGACCAGCCTCTTTTTGAGGTGGTCTCACTGATGCTAACCTCCTAGGTCCTATCAGTGAGCCAGCTAGCTGTCCAAAATTTTACAAAGGGGTTTAGTCCTAGCTATGAACCTATTCTGTAAGTTTGTTGACAATGCTTGAGTGGGATTTTGTATCAAGTGCCTTAGCAAGGTCTAGGTTGGCAGCATTCACCAATTTTCCCTCATCCATTGCTTTAGTGAAGTTTTCAAAGAAGTCCACCAGATTAAGGAAGATGAACTTCCTTTGACAAAGCTAAACTGGGAAAGGTTCAGTGTCTGGAGGTCTCCTATGTCCTTGTTGATACTTTCCAGGATAATTTCTTCCATGGCTTTGTAAATAAGACCAGTCAGTCT
Source organism: Protopterus annectens (assembly GCF_019279795.1). NCBI lineage: Eukaryota > Metazoa > Chordata > Ceratodontiformes > Protopteridae > Protopterus > Protopterus annectens. Next base: position 383,522,384 of record NC_056726.1, read on the forward strand.
AATGGGTCTATAGTTTTCGGGATCTGTTAAAGGTCTGCCATTATGAAGGCAGATAACCTTTTCAGTCCTCCATTCTTGTGGCATAAAGACTGTTTTAAGACTATAATTAAATGACTCCATGGGTCCTGATAAGTTGTATTTTAGACTACTCAGGAGGCATCCTCGGATGTTATCAGGGCCCTTTGAGGCCTTGTTTTTGGCTTTAGTGAGCACAACCAGGACATGTTCCCTAGTTGTAGTTGGAAGGGTTATGTTTGAGGGTATTATTGGGGGATGGCTCAGGTGAGGGGGGGGGGTGTAAAGTTGGAACCAAATTTGTCTGCTAACAGGTTCACTATTTTACCAGGCTCAGGGAATGTGGCACCATTCACCACTAGCACATTGCTGTGTACTGACCTTAAGGCTTCTTAGATAGCTGTAGAAGGCCTTATGGTTATCTTTCACCTGGAAAGATATCTTAAACTCAAAGTTGGCTTTTCTTGGCCTAATTAGACCACTTAGTTGCCTATTTACAATAATGAGAGATTTTTTTTTCTTTATGGGAAATATCCTTTCTGATTTTTTTCCATATTTTTTTCCATTTGTTGTATAGCCTGTTTAATTTGAGATGCCATTAGGGCAGTTTGACATAGGTTCATAGGTTCATAGGTAGGTACTACACTATCGGCCTTAGGGCCCATACAAGCCTAGCCAAAAAATGTACCCTGGCTTTCGCCACCCAAGAAAATTATTTTCCTGTGCCCCTGTCAAGCAGAGCCACAGAAGTGATCCCCGGGGTGAATTTCCCATTTTCCATCCAATCATCAAGATTTTTCTTGAAGAGTGCTAATGAGGAGCTCTGTTTGACATAGATAGGTAGTCTGTTCCAGAGTATGGGAAGTCTCTGGGACAAGAATCTATCCCTCCAGCATGTTCTGTTTATTGTGGTGACAAGGTTAAGGTCCCTAGAGCGTGTAGCTCAGAGGGATTGGGATTTCTTTAAGTGGAGCATGTCCAACAGCTCTGGGTTTGACATAGTTTTGTATGTTAGGCAGAGATCGCCTCTGAATAGGCGATATGCGATGGAGTAAAGCTGTAGTTTTTTGAGACGGTCTGCATAGGGCATATGTTTGAGGCCAGTAATCCTCTTTGTGAGGTATTTCTGTGGTCTTTCCAGTTGTTGTAGATGTCTTGTGGGGTACATACCAAAAGGGGCACTGTACTCTATAATGGGTCTAATGAGTGATGAGTAGAGGGGAACAATGACCTCTTTTTTTCTGGATGAGAATCATTTTGTGATGAGATGAGCCACGTAGAAGGATTTCCTGACCACTGTGGCGATGTGATTATCAAAGGAGAGACTACTGTCCACCTGTGTCCCAAGGTCTCTTATCACATTTTTGGCATTAAGTAGACTACCAGCTATGTGGTAGTTCATGGGTACAGAGTTTTTACCAAAGGGGATGACAATACACTTTTTGGCATTGAGCTTCAGGCCATGGCTTTGACACCAGGTATCTGTCTCATTGAGGCCCTTTTGTAGTTTGTCCACATCATTAGGAGTTTCGATTATGGCTCCTAGTTTGCAGTCATCTGCAAACTTTGTTAGCCAAAGACCTTCTGTGTTGGCCTGCACTTCAGAGAAGTAGATACCAAACAGGAGAGGACACAGGACTGAACCCTGTGGTACTCCACTTGTCACTGGTCTGATGTTGGATTTGGAATCCGCTACTTTCACAGTGTGGGTTCTGTCCATGAGCCAGTTGGCAACCCATCTTGTGACATAGGGATTTATACCTAGTTTAGTGAGCTTATCTATAATTCCAGAGTGGGGGATGGTGTCGAAAGCCTTAGCGAGATCTAGATAAGCTGTGTGAACCATTTTACCCTGATCTATGGCTTTGGTGACTGCTTCAAAGAAGTCAGTCAGGTTTAGGAGACATGATCTGCCTTTTACAAATCCAAACTGTGTAGGGTCCAGAGTTTGGAGATTACCAATGTCTTTGTTTATGAGTTCCATGATGATACGTTCCATGGCCTTGCAGACCAGGCTTGTCAGGCTAATGGGGCGGTAGTTCCCGGGGTCCGTCGTGGCTCCCCCTTTGTGGAGTGGGATAACTGTCGCAGTGCACCATTCAGTGGGTACAAAGCCTGAGGTGAGGCTATGATTGAACATGGTACTTAGGTAGGGTGCCAGTTCATTCTGTAGTTCGTGTAGAATGCAGCCTGGGATATTGTCAGGTCCCATGGATGCTGTGTTCTTGGCTTTGCAGAGTGTGTTTTTTACCTGTGCAGCCGTGATTATAGGAACTTTGCATTTTTCAGGTATAGAGATGGGCCCTCTAGGGGGTGAGAGGGGGGTAAAGTTAGCACTGAACCTATCTGCTAGGATGTTGGCAATATCAGTTGGTTCTGTATATTTAGTGCCATTATGCTGTAACTCAGAGCAGATCTGAGTGTTCCCATTTAGATTCTTGACATAGCTATAGAATGCTTTGTGGTTGTCTTTAGAGTCAGTGGCAATTTTGTTTTCGTAACTAGATTTGGAGGATTTTATGAGGGATCTCAGCTTCTTACTGAGGTTGACCAGGGAGTTCCTCCAGTCATGGGATTTTACTCTTTTTTGCAACAGTTTCTTTCTTCTGTTGTAGAGTTTGTTTATGGCAGAGGTCCACCAGATTGGCTTCCTTTTTTTAGAGGATAACATCTTGGTTCTATTAGGGATAGCATGATCCATACACTCGTGTAAGTGCTTATAAAGTGCATTTGTGTAAGATTTGGCAGTCATACCTCTATTGTCCATCTGCATGGGTGTCATGAAGTTTGCCACTTCTGCCTTAAGAAGTGTGAAGTTGGCTTTTGAGAAGTTTTTTACGATGGTTTCCCTAATTGGGGCTGGGGTGGGATGTGCATGTCTAGGCTGATTAGCTTGTTGTCGGATCTGATCAACGAGAAATTGACCTCTGGTGTGGAACACCGGTTTCTCATGTTGGTAATGACCAGGTCTAGGATATTGCTGCCTCTAGTGGGGGTGTGAATAAGTTGATCCAAGGCGTTGGAATTTATGAATTCTAGAAAACGTTGAGCAAAAGAGTTGGTACATGAGTAGTTTTCCCAGTTAATGGTGGGGTAGTTGAAATCACCCATTATTAGGGTGTTGGGTTGTACCCTAATACTTTCCAGTGTATCAAGAAATGAGGAGTGTGAATCCTGGGTCATGGTGGGGGGTCTGTAGCAAGCTACAATTTGGATTGCAGTCTTGCCCAGAGTTAGTTGCACTTGGATAATCTCGGATGCATTATGCTGTGCAACTAGCCTGAAGGTGTGGATATCCTTAATGAATATGGACACGCCTCCGCCTTTAGTGCTGCTTTCTGGGTTAGGTGGCTGAAAGGTGTGGTATGAACTGAAGTCTGATAATGCAGGGGTGCTCTCTGGAGCTTTGAACCAGGTCTCTGTCACTGCACAGATGTCAATGTTCTCCATTTTAAGGAGTGCCTCGAGTGAGTGCATTTTGAGGTTTAGACTTCTAGCATTGAGTAGCATTACCATCAGATTTTGCTTGCTTGTACCTGTTACGGTGGTGAATTTGTCATTTGAACCTTGCCTAAAAAAGGCACTATAGGGGTTGCAAGAGTCTTAGCCAGTATCCGGAATCCTAAGGGCGACAGGTGCAGGCCATCCCTAGCAAAGCATCATGGACTGTCAATCATGTCGTCCCAGGCAGACAAATACTGGATCCCCTTAGAATGACACCAGAAGCTTAGCCAATTGTTGAAGTCAATCATTTTGTCCTTGTACTGTGATATCATTCTGGGTGATGGCAGGATGCTACTCAGGGTTAGGGTCATACCTGCCTGGGATACAAGATCGGAGAGCTCCTCCATGTCTCTTTTCATGTAGCCCAGGGGGTCTCAGGTCATTCACTCCAACATGGACAATGACAGTGTCATATTTGTACTTATTGTGGAGTGACCTGAGTGCATGCGTTATGTGGCGGATCCTGGCACCTGACAGGCAGCTGACAGTAACTGTCTCCTTATTTAGTCTAGTGAGTGGAACATCAGTGTGCCTGACTATAGAGTCACCTATGACTAGAGTGTTGGGTACGTTGTTATGCCTTATGGGCTGTGGTTGAGTGGCACACTGAGTTTGTGGGCTATGTGTCATGGCTGTACAGAGCTTGTGACACCAGTTTAGCATAGGTTGGTGTGTTCTTGGGGTTTGGAAGGGCATTGAATTTTGACACACCAACACTTAATAACAGGTAACTTGCCTTGGAAGAGTTTATAACTGTTAATGGTTTTAATAGGACTGCAGAGTTGATTTTGATTTCAAAAGAGACAGCTTTATGGTCAGACCTTACCAGGGAGGATGAGAGATTGGGAGGGTGGTGCAACATTCTGCCATATTTGTCAGCATGAGCTCTGTATGTTGAAGCCTCTAGTGGGTGTATTCACTATTTGGTCAAGGGTGTTAGTATTTACAAAGTGGAAGTATCTCCGTGCTTATAGATTTGAGGCTGTGTAGGATTTCCAATCAATAGAAGGTAAGTAAAGTGTCCCATGAGTAGGATGTTAGGTTGGACAGTAAGTGTCTCCAGTTACGTCCAAATATGCACTGTGAGCATTTTGGGACATGGATGATGAACTATAGCTGGCTAGGATATGGTACAGGATTTTGTCTATGGTGAGCTACACATAGACAACCTTCAGCACGTCATCCTGTTTGACCACCCTAGAGGTATGGTTATTATTGATGTATATTGAGACACCACCACCTTTAGTCCTTGTCTCTGCAGCTACTGGTCTAAAAGTGTGAAACCTTGCACTGCCAGGATACTCTCTTCCCTTTAAACCAAGTCTTATTAACTGCACATACATTTATATTTCTCAAGTGTGAGGAAGGCTTGGAGGGAGTGTATTTTTTTATTTAAGCTCCTGGCATTGATCAATAACACCCTGGGGTTCTGTTGAGTTGATTTTGCTATGTTGGTAGGTTTGTCAATTTGGCACTGCTTAACAAAAGCACTTTAGGGGCAGGAAAAGCAAAATCCAGTATTCAAATTCATAGAGGGGAAAGGTGCAGACCATCCTTGGCAAAGTAATGTGGTCCATTAACCGTGTCCTTCCAATATGGCAAATATTGGATCCCCTTAGAGCAGACCTTGACATTGTATGGCCCCTGAGCCACATCCAACCCTTTGGCTGTCCCTGACCAGCCCATGAGAAGTCAGACAAAACACTTGCTAATCACAAGAACTTGCACTGGGTTTTTTTCTGTACTATCTGGAAATCAAGCCCATTCTCAGGTAGCCCAGAAAACACAGTGTAAACTCCAGTATTCTGTTTCAAAAAAGAAAGAGACTATCTGAGTTTGTTAAGGTGGTTGGCACTGTTACTGCTCAATGCATGCACCATCCATCCTTTCCTTGCCTTTCCTGCTTCATTCTGTTTCAGTTTTAGACCATCCACTACTCATGCTGGATATTTTTTTTTGATAAGTAATGGCAAAATAGACAGGGTCCTCATCTGCAGCAGGATGAAGTGAATGATTAGCTATGCTGTAGGGCACCTAAACAGCTGCACTGAGCCATTTACTCAGAGTTTGGCCCAACATTTGGAACTTTATCGGAGGGCTAATGTGTCCTGCCTTCACCAATGGCAGTACCTGTCTGGTGAATGGTTATATCCTCATTAGGTGTGCTGTGTGGAATTTGAAATCGGGGAAAAGAAAATGCTATAAGAACTACCCTTTTAGTTTGTGCAGTGCTGCTTGTGAGGAAACATCATGCCATAAGCCTTCTTGGTGAAGAAAGCATATGTGGCTTCAGGACCCTGGAACTGGAACGAACTCCCAGAAGAGGAGTGCAGAGAAAACTATACTCCAGGTAAGGACTAGAGGGGATCTGTGGGGGAGGGGAAGGGGTGCACCTTCCCTCTCCTGGAGCATCCTACTTTGGACTTTTTTGTTAATTCTGGTGGGCGATTCATATTTATAATTCCCTGAGGGAATGTTATGAGTGTAGCAGTGTGCTTTCAGAGTAAAGATGTTTTTAAAATATTGTAATTATAGCTGTTGCATGTAACTGTTGGGGGTAGTATACATGACAGGATAACTGGAACTAATGTATGCACAATACTTTCTGTAAATGTGAATTACCCTGTAATTTGCTCAGGCTTACTATAGCTGAGATTTGATACTTTATCAAACTGATTCACTGCGTTTTTATATATATATATATATATACACACACACACACACACACACACACACGCACACACACACACACACACACACACATATAAATTATTCTAGTCTGGGGACAGTTTGTATCCATTTTTTTACTTCAGTAACTTCAGTTCAGTGTTGTACCATTGCTCTGTGATGTATTGGAGCCATTTCCAAGAGGTGAAAACATGCTCATTTTACACATCTCTGTCTCATTTAACTGTTATGGTTCACTATGATTTAAGTTGGCAAATTTACTATGCTTTTTTTTTTTTTTTTTTTTTTTTACAGAAAAACATTGTAAATATGCAGAATGAAGACATTAGGAATGGAAAAAGAGGGCGGGAGAGGGGAGTAAATGGGCTGAGTTATGGGAGGTGTGAGTTCAGCCTATTGGTCCAGTCCTCCAAAACAGTCCCAGTTTCTCATGCCCACCCATGAATGACACCAGAAAGATAGCCATTTGCTGAAATCAGTATTTTTTTTCTCATATTGTGGAGTCATCCTTGATGATGGTAATATAAAGACTAAAGACTAGTGTGGTCTCCTTTAAGGCCCCCGAGCCGGCGGAAAACAGTACTCAAGCCGCTGAATCACTTACAAATGCCTTCTACCAGCACCTGCAGGACTGCATGGATAAGGCAATCCCAAGCAAAACAAAGACTCTTTGTACCAAAGGCAAGCGTCCACTCTGGTGGACCCCAGCCATAAACAAACTGTACAACAAAAGGAGGAAGCTACTACAAGATAGAGCAAAATCCTTAAAAGGTAAGACACCCTTGATCACTATAAGTAAAAAACTAAGAGCTCTCATAAAATCATCCAAAGCAAATTTTGAGAGAAAAATAGCTAAAGACTCAAAAGACAATCATAAGGCCTTCTTCAGCTATGTTAGAAACCTGGGAGGAAACTCCCAGATATGCTCAGAACTAGTTCAAAATGATGTGAAGATTACTGATCCTACAGACATTGCCAACATACTGGCTGACAGGTTCAGTGCAAACTTCTCCCCCCCCCCCAAAAGGAGAGATATCTATACCAAGCGATTGCAGCCAGCCAAACATCCCCAATGCCCAAGTGAGAACTGCTCTCTCCAAAGCAAAAAACACAGCATCCATGGGACCTGATGGTGTCCCCGGCTGTGTGCTCCACGAACTCAACGAGGAATTAAACCCACAGCTAGGACAGCTGTTTAATCATAGTCTTACCTCTGGATACGCACTCCAGGAGTGGCGCACTGCAACTGTGGTCCCACTTCACAAAGGCGGTGCCTCCACCGACCCTGGAAATTACCGCCCATTAGCTTGACAAGCCTTATCTGCAAAGCCATGGAGAGGATCATAATGGACCTCATAAATAAAGACATAGGGAATTTGCAGACTTTGGATCCATCCCAGTTTGGCTTTGTCAAAGGCAGATCATGCCTTCTAAACTTGGTTGACTTTTTCGAAACAGTCACCAAAGCCATTGATGAGGGAAAGGCAGTCCATACAGCCTACCTCGATCTGGCGAAGGCCTTCGATACAATACCCCACTCGGGTATCATTGAAAAACTCATCAGCTTAAATGTTAACCCATACATCACAAGATGGGTTGCAAACTGGCTGAGTGACAGAGCCCACAGGGTCAGAGTTGCTGGCGCCATGTCAGACTCAAAGCCTGTCACAAGTGGTTTACCACAGGGCTCAGTCCTGGGCCCACTCTTGTTTGGCATCTACTTTTCCGAAGTACAAGCAAACACAGGAGGGTTATGGCTGACAAAGTTTGCAGATGACTGCAAACTGGGCCATAGTAGAAAACACATCTGACACAGATATCCTTCAGAAGGGTCTCACAGAAACGGATAACTGGTGCCAGAGCCATGGTCTAAAGTTAAATGCCAAAAAATGCATAGTCATACCCTTCGGGAAAAACAAGGTTACCCCTAGCTACCAAATAGGTGGCAATCCACTGAGTACAGAAGAAGTTATCAGGGACCTGGGGACCCAGGTTGATAGTAGTCTGTCATTCGACACCCATGTAGCTAAAGTAGTTAGGAAGACCTTCTACATTGCCCACCTTATCATGAAGGGATTCTCATCTAGATCAAGGGAAGTCATAGTCTCCCTATACTCATCACTCATCAGACCAATGATTGAGTACAATGCCCCATTCGGAATGTATCTGACCCGACACTTGCAGCAGCTGGAGAGGCCACAAAAGTTCCTCACCAAAAGGATAAAGGGTCTCAAACATCTGTCCTATGCTGCCCGACTGAAAGAACTCCAGCTCTATTCAGTCGCTAAACGCTTGCTCAGAGGTGACCTTTGCCTAACATACAAGGCCATGTCAAACCCAGATTTGATGAATATGCTTCACCTCAAAAAATCTAGATCCATCAGAGCCACAAGGGCGGGAGACTTAAACCTCGACACGGCTATTAATAGGACGTGCTGGAGGGATAGATTCATCACCCAAAGACTCCCTATGCTGTGGAATAAAATCCCGGTATATGTGAGGCAGAGCACCTCGCTGGCCTTGTTCAAGAGAAATCTTGACCAATGGATGGGAGATCGCAGATATACCCCGGGGATTACCTCAGTGTCACTGCTCAACAGAGGCACAGCAAAATAATGGGTATAGTTCCCCATACTAAAGGGGTGGCGTAAGCCACAAAACTATGGGCTAGGCTTGTAAATGCCCTCGGGCAGATAGCCTAGTATGAACCTATGAACCTATACTGCTCAATGCTAGGCACATACCAGCCTGAAATGCATAGTCTGAAAGCTCCATAATGTTTTTCTTCATATAGTTTAGTAACATACATCTTGGATCATTTACACCTACATAGGCTATGATGGAATCATACTGGTACCTATGGCATAATGACTTGAGTGCATGCGTGATTTGGTGGGTTCTGGCTGCAGATAAACAACAAACAGTTATCTTCGCCTTGTTCAGCCTAGTTAGAGGGACATCAGTATATCTTACCATGGAGTGCCCTATGACAAGTGTCCTGGGACCTGTGTTTGCTTGACTTAGGGGCATAGTGTTTGGGGTTCCATTGAGAGTGACAGTATGTGTGGTGTTCGGTGTTGTTTTTTTCCTGAATGCCTTTGGGCTTGCTGAGGCATAGCTTTGACAAAAGGAGGTCTAGGCAATCTTTGTTGTTCAGGAAGATTGCTTTTATGTACCTCAGCATATGTTAGTCTAAGTGAGTGCTGTGTGCTATGTGACTTGGGTGTTTTGTGCATGGTTTCAACAACCTGATGTGCACTTGTTTGTCAGATTTTAGCCTCCATTGTCACTGTAAGTACACCTCCTGCTTACCGTGGCTGCTTCTTTATGGACTAAGTGATTGCCAGCAAACATGAGACAATTGCTACATTGTTTCAAGATGCCCATATCCACTAATGTGGCTACAGAGAAGTAAGAAAATCTCATATTTATGTTGCCCATCCCTTTTATTTGTGAGCTACAAAGGGGTGGTGTGTTGGGGTTAGAAGGTTATTAAGTTTGTTTTGTTGGTGAAGACTATTAAAGGTGCTTCACTGGAGCAGATTATGCTAAACAATACTAAATTCTACTAACTTTAATGTTTATACAATACTGAATTCTATTAAATCTGTAGGCATTGCGACTTGACTAGCTGGTCTAAGCTTGTCGGCATTGAAGATATTTGTGTTATTTGCTTTAGATGGTACAGTTTTATTGGACCATTCTTTCTAGGTGTTTGGTACTGTACAGCACACTGCTAAACCCCAATAATGGTCAAAATTTTTAGCAACACAGAAAAACAGAAAACAAACTAATAAGCCCTCTGGATAATAAAATGACTACACCATGGGTCATTCTGTGTATTTCCCAGTTCATATAGACCAGGCAAACACCTCTTGCCACAAGATGAATAAACCCAGTCCTCCTAATGTAAAAACACGGTAGAAGTGACCCATAAGTTCAATGCTGCGACAAACCACTGAAACAACTAGCTGGAAATCCCTTGCTGAAGGCACTTTCAAGACAGTCGTATAGCAGTAACAGTGAGAGAAAGAGCATTTAAAAATATCAGTGAAATGCACATGTAAAAGCAGGAAACAGTAGCAATCACTTGAAATAACTTAAGTGCAGTTTAACCATCAAAGCTACTTAACTTTATTTAGATGGCACTGGATACAAGTAAAACTCTGCTAGAAAGTAGGCTATGACTCCAAGCTTTGCTGAGATCTGGGAAAATGAGTGGCAAACAATATGCAGCGAAGGAGATTTACTCAAGAGCAATACTGTTTTGCTGGGTGTACACTCAGTTTCATGGTTCTGTGGAAAATAATCGGTGTGAAGCGCATATAAATAGCTTATACAGCAGTCAGTAGCAATGAAAGAGGGGAGGGAAGAAGTCTAAAAATCAAATTACTATAAGGGGTGGAGTAAGCCAGAGACACAGCCTTGTAAAATAATGACAAACAGGTGTGTGGGGGTTATTATTATAAATGCATTAATTATTTACCTTCTGCTACAGTTTAAGGCACCAGACTATGTAAAAATTCACCAGTAACACTGTTCAAGAAAAAAGTGCAATAATAAATGACTAAGGTACAAATATGGTAGAAGTAGTATACAGTTCTGCTACCACTGTGAATTAAAAAGCAAGATGTTGGCTCAGCAATGTTTAAAATACAGATAGCTTTTAAAAGAAATTCTACTTGTAGAAATAGAAGTGCAGAATAATGTAGAAACACAATCTTACCACAACTACTGCTAATTAAAATAAAAAAATAAGGTCCAAAAAAAATAAAAAAATAAAAAAATAAAAAAATGCTAACAGATGGAACAGAGCAAAAGAGTACAAAGTAGTATTACCACAGCTCAAATATTTGCAGCTCAAATATTTAAGAAGAATTGAAATAATTAAAATAATTTAAATAATTTAATTTTCTTTCCTTTTTTGAAAAGCTAGTTACTCAGTTCCACACCTATCCAATTCTCGTATAAAACACACTGGGTAGGGGTAGCTCATTTCTAGAAACAGATAACTACCATCCTATCAAAGTCTGCAATACTGGAGCTCCTTCAGAAACTTCAGTTTAATGTTTTACTGGGAGGGTATGGCAGACACAGAATGTAACTTTAACCAGGTAAAAGATAAGCAGAATATAAAAGCACTGGAGCACAAACTAGAACAGAGACAATTTTCTCACTATTGACTTTCTACTACAGTTTAAGATACTAGACTGTGCAGAAATTTACCAGTAACACTGTTTATGGAACACTCTAGAGACTGGGAAAAGTAGACTGCCTCAAACTCGCATGTACAGCAATTTCTGGACTTTATTAACACAAATGCCCTTGACCACATCCATCAGTAGTTCAAACATACTGGACCTAGTACTTAACAAAATGGGAGAGTACTGTACCCTCCCAGTGTCACATTTGAACTGGCGAGGTCGGACCACAAAGCTGTCTACTTCAAAACAAAAATGAACTCTATAATCCCAGCAGACCCTGTTGCAGTTAGGAACTATTCCAAAGCAAATTATATACTATTAAGCACCCCTCCTAACCTTCAGTTCACAACAACCTATGCTTAATTGTTCACAGAGACCCTGTACTACCATGTAAATGGCTGTGTAGAGGTTGCTCTAACTAATATATGTCTACCCAAAACAAATTCTAAAATTAAACTACTGTACTTAACAGGTTATACAACTTAAGAAAAGGTCATTGTTAAAAATCAGAAAGAGCAACACTTATAATGATGACTTCTCTAATTAAACTAAACAGGAAACTAAAATGACTTATTAAGTCCAACTAGGCCAATTACAAGGTCAAGATAGATTCACAGGCTAAAGGCAACCACAGGTCCTTCTACAGATATCTCCATAACCTCAAAAGCAGAACACAGCAGTGTGCCAAACTGCTGGTCAGTGGTGACGACTTCACTGAGCAGAGTGACATAGCGAATCTGCTGGCTGAAAATTAATCTCAGATTTCACCCCCCACTTCACACCATTATATACCTATTAGCATAACCCCGTCCACCTATAGTAGGGGGAAGGTCCTGGCTGTGCTCACTAAAGCCAAAACCACAGCCTCAGTGGACCCTGACAATATCCCAGGATGCCTCCTAAATGGTTTGAAACATGACCTATCAGAACTACCTGAATCACTTTTCAACTACAGCCTCAAAGCAAGCTTTGTACCACAAAATTAGAGGACTGCAATAGTTATCCCACTTCACAAGGATGGACCATCAATAGACCCTGGAAACTAGAGACCCATTAGGTTGATTAGTCTAATATGCAATGTCATGGAATGAATTATAATGAAAATGATCAACAATGACATAGGTAGCCTTCAGACACTGGACCCAACCCAGTTGGGCTTTCTTAAGGGAAGGTCATGCCTATTAAACCTGATGTACTTCTTTGAGAAGGTAACCAAGGCAATGGATGAGAGGAAGATGATATCACCTACATGGATACCACCTACATGGGTCTGGCTAAGGTGTTTGATTTAAAACCCCACTCGGGCATACTTGACAAATTTACCAAACTGGGCATAACTCCTTTCATAACTTGCTGGATTGCCAGCTAGCTCTCAAACAGGATCTAGAAAGTCAGGATTGGTGAGATAATCTCTTCTAAGAGATTAGTCACAAATGGAATACCTCAGCGCTCCATGATGGGACCACTCCTATTTAGCAACTACTTCTCAAAGGCAAAGGGTAATGACAAGGGCATTTGGGTGACCATGTTTGCAGATTACTGTGAAATGGGAGCTATCATAGATATCACACATGACACAAACATCTTACAGGAGGGTTTAACACAGACAAATGACTGGTGCCAAAAACACTAATTAAAACACAATGTCAAGAATGCATTGTAGTGCCTCATGTAAAATTGGCCACCCAGGCTAATTAATCCAATGATAAGACACCCCTTGGAATTGACTTAGTAGTCAGTGATCTGGGAACATATGTAGATAGTAATCTGGCCTTTGACCAACATGTGGCCAAGGTAGTGAGAAAATTATTCGATTATGGCCAACTTATAAGTAAGGTCATGGCATGCAGGTCAAAGGAGGTTATAGTGTCACTTTATTCAGCCCTTATCAGACCCATCATTGAGTATAAAGGCCCATCTGGCATGTACCTGACCAGACATATGCAACAGTTGGAATGCCTACAAAAGTCCTTTACTAAGAGAATTCAGGGTATAAACCCATTGCCCTGTGTAGATCACCTTAAGCCTCTATCTCTATAGTCTGTCTCCCATAGGTTACTGGGCAATCTATTTCTGGCATACAAGGCATCCTCAGATCCTGCTTTGATGGACCTTTTGCACATCGGCAAAATAATCAGAATCAGGGCCATTAGATCCAAGGAGTTAAATTTTGCTTATGTCATAACCAGGACATGTTGGTGAGACAGACATGTGTCTCAGAAAATCCCCATTCTCTAGAACAGGCTTCCTATCCACTTGAAGTAGAGTCCGTCCCTAATCCTATTTTAGTGTAACCTTGACCATGGATGGGAAATCAGAACTTTAACTCAGGTCTGGTCCCTATGTCTCTGACAAACAGAGGCAGAGAGTAACTATGCCCAAACTAACATACCCTCCATATAACCTTTAGAAACATCCCAATATACCCCCTACTAATAATAGGGACACAATTGGTCTGGGTTGTGTGGCTAGGCTTATAAAAACCCTGTGGTCATTAGCCTATATTTGCCCAACAGGAAATTATGGGAATTAATATTTTCCACTCCATAAACTCTCCCAGGGACCAGTTAATATTTGCATGCAGTGCACTAAAGTTATCATAGCAGACCACGGTAGTGATCCACATTATTTACCTTTGTAACTGATCTTGCTATGGTTTATGACTCTGTGGACACTGCACCTAAATATACCAATTCAGATTTGTCTCATATAGCTTTTCAGAAGAATTTCTTAGGAAAAAACTAGGCCAAATGTTGGTGGGGCATTTTACTATGTTATTAACGTAACTTTATTTAGGCAGACCTCCAAATCACATAATTTTTGTACCACTGCGAATAGAAATAGAAAAGTTTCCAACATTCTTTAATGCTCTAAAGTGGAAAAGAAGATTAAATTTTAAAGAGGCAATGGTGTACACCCTTATTGTGGTATCAGTTGGTTACTGTATTTCAACATGATTCCTTTTGGTTCCAAATTTCATCTTCATTTTATGTGTGTGTGTGTGTGTGTGTGTGTGTGTGTGTGTGTGTGTGTGTGTGTGTGTGTGTGTGTGTGTGTGGTTTATGCAGATGTGTATATTTATATATAACTTACTTTGTTTTTCCCTAAGTTAGCTGATAGACTAAAATGAATACATTTATACCAAGTACTGATTAAACCACATATGTATCATTAACTTCAAAATGTATATTTGTATTTCAGTTTATACATTCATATTTATTGAGTACAGTTTCTAATTCACCTTTGTCACTTTGTATCTGACTGAAATGTGGTGAAAATTAATTAAAAATAATAGTGATACAACAGTCAACAGTTTCAAGAGAACAATACAAAAATACACGTTGTATGCTCTGTGTTTGTAAATTACAATAATAAAAAAGATCACTTTGGATATCAAGTTCCTCTACTCCTCCATCCATAAAAACACAATTGCTGAAATCAAAATACAAATTTCAAATTGACATAAAGCAACTGGTCTTGCTTCCAGAAAGATCTAAAATTTCACATGTCATATTTATTTATTTATTTATTTGAAGTTTGTTTGCAGGATAATCCATTGGGCCGAATGAGCCCATTTTCAATGGAGTCCTAGGGAGAAAAGCTCCACAGATACAATGTCAAATATGCAATTAAGAATAAAATAGAATACAGTAGTATAAATGTAACATAGCATTTTGTTAGAATGTCAGAAGTAGTACATATAAGCACAAGATAATGTTAATGCAACATGAAAACAAGACAGAAAAGCTTATGCAATAATACATATAAGCTGACAAATTTTTAGTTATCTATGTACACAAGCAAATGGAAAAAGTGTTAGGTAAGATTTTAGCTAGTAGGTATGCACAGAGAATATTTACATAAGTGGTAACTACAATATGAATGTTCCCATAGGAGGGAAGAGTTGGGGAGTAGGGGTGAGTAGTAGCTAGAGGTATTATGCAGGATGGGTACAGGAGCATTCCCAGAGAGAAGATAGGTGAGAATGGAGGAGAGATTTAAAGATTGGAAGGTTGCTGGTATTGCGGATATGAGATGGGAGTGAGTTCCAGAGGTGGGCCAGGGAAAAGGAAAGTAAGTTTGCCTGCTGGATGGGCTGGTTTGTGGAGATCAACTAGGTTCTGAGTGTTGGTTCTGAGGGGTCTGTTTAGGTGGTGGATGGTGAAGGCTGAGGAGAGTGAGGGGCAGAGTGAGGGCTTGAAAATGAGTTTGTGAGCATGAGTAAGTTGAGTGTAGGTAAGGTAGTTAGGGAGCTCTAGCCAATTTAGTTTGTGGAGGGCAGTACAATGATGGGAGGAGGATCTAAGGCCAGAGGTGAATTTAGCGATTTTGTTGTAGCAGGAAGAGAGTTTTGTTTTAGTAGAGGATTTTAGGTTAGTTAAGAGTGGGGCACCATAAAGGAGAGAGGGGATGAGGTATGTGGTAGATAGGAGGAATCTGGTGGATGGGGAGAGGAAGCGGATATGCCGGTAGAACAAACCAAGTTTCTGATGTGTTTTTTTAATGTTAGTTTGTATATGGGAATCAAATGTGAGCTGGTTATCAATAAGAGCTCCTAGCAGTTTGGCATTGGAAACAATTTCTAGGGATGTGTTATTTTGACTAGTTATGAGGAAAGAGTTTATCTCAATAGTCATGCTTTTTGATGGGGTGAATAACATGAGTTTGATTTTGATGGATTGAGAGTGAGATGATTGTCATGCATCCATTTTTCGGTGGTTGAGAAGGCATCTTGAGTTAGTTTTATAAGGGAGGGAATGGAGTTTGCAGCGCAAATAATAGTTGAATTGTCTGCATACTGGACTATTTTAGCATTTGGGATGTTGTGGTGGAAGTCATTAATGAAGATGTTGAACAATAAGGGACTTAATATGCAGCCTTGGGGTACACCAGTAACAGTGTTAAGGTAAGAGGAGGTGGATTTCTTCCATTTGACAGATTGCTGCCTATTGGAAAGGTAACTAGAAAACCAGTTGATGCAAGAGGGGAAGAGATGTAGGGTAGAGAGTTTGGTGAGTAGCAGGGAATGGGAGATGGTGTCGAAGGCCTTAGAAAGGTCTAAGAGGAGAGTGGAGACAATATAGTTAGAGTCCCTAGCTTTATTTACAGTTTCGAGGAAGGAGAGAAGAGCAGTAGTAGTGCTGTGACCGGGTCTAAATCCGTGTTGTGTTGGGGTTAATAGGTGATTGCTGGTCAGGTATGGTAGTAGTTGTATGTGGATACATTTTTCTAAAAGTTTAGAGATGGGGGATAAGATGGCAATAGGTCTAAAGTTGGAGATGGTATTGTTGTTACCTCCTTTATGGAGGGGATTAATGTAAGCTTTTTTCCAAATTTGGGGTACATAACTTTCCTGGATTGACCGATTTATAAGTAAACAAATGGGGAAGGCAATGGCTTCAGTAGCTATCTTTAGGAAGAAGGAAGGGATATTATCGGGGGCATTAAAGCAAGGTTTTTAATTTAAGAAGCAGTTTTTTTATAGTACTTATGGGTATAGTTTTGGGGCAGAAGAGAGGGATTTTGGAAGTGGTGGAGTTTAGGTAAGGAGGTGTAGTTGTAGCTGGGGGAGTAGAGTTATTACTAAAAGATGATATTAATTTAGATATGGAATTAATAAAGAAGCTATTGAATTGGAAGGCGAGATCGGTATCAGAAGTATTTTGGTCGGGTTGTGGGTTTTCCTTTTTGCCAGGGTTGAAGAGGGAGGAGATACTATTCCAGAATTTTTTTGGGTTAAACTTATGATTATTTTGGAGGGTGATATAGTAGGATTTGCGGTCAGAATTGATAAGTTTTTTTACTCTGTTGCGGAGTAATTTGTCTTCGTTTAGGAAGGCTAGGGTTTTGTATTTGTAGTAGTTTTTCAAGGCTTTATCACAAAGGCGCATGACAGCTAAGGTGTCTTTTGTTAACCATGGGATAGTTTTGCTCTTGATTCTTTTTGTTCTAAGGGGGGCTAAGGTGTCGAGAAGATTTAGAAATTATGTATTGAAATAGGTGATAGCTTCATCTAGGTAATTAGAGTGTTTAGCATACAGTTTTAGGGTTGTGTGTTTTGTTAGAATAGTGCAAGTCAGACTAGGGTTAATATGTTTGAAGGTGGCTATAAGTTTGAAGGGGAAGAGTAGGGAGGGGTTGCAGAAGTAAAGGTGAGAGCTTATTGGGGTGGAGGAGTGTTTATATTGTTCAGGGATTGAGATTGTTATGTGATAGTGGGGGAAGTGAGTATTGTGGAAGGGTTTGGTGATGTATGTTAGATAGGATAAGCTTAGTAGTAGTAGCAGAAGAGTAATAGTTAAGGAAGATTTGGTTAGCATAGCTTTGGTATTAGTGTTGGGGTTGAGTAGAGTTATTAGTATGGGTGCAATATAGTATTTGTGGAAGTGGTTAGGCTTGGTGATTTATGGGTGGGTTAGGGGTGGAGACAGGAAGTGAGGGGTGGGGAAGGGAGAGTGTAATTGGAGTGGGTGTGGCTAGTGAAGGTATAAATGTAGAGGTAATGGAGGCGGTGGGAATTGGGGGCAGGGTAGGGGAGCAGAGTGAGCCCGCAGGGCGAACGGAGCGGGAAGAGCCAGGAGACAGGGACCAGGACGAGGCTATGGAAACAATTAGTAAGGATAGAAGAATGAGACACAGGTAATAAATTTAAGGTAAGTAGTCACTAGGGTTAGGGGCAGGGTGGTGAGTCGAGGGTGGAAGTATAGGATACTATAGGTGCAGAGATTGAATTTTCTGGTCTAAAGCTTAGCTTATATTTATAGGTTAGAGCTTATCAGATTGAGGTGAAAGGTAGTTAATGGAGGGGTGCTGCCATCTGCTGGCCAAATGGATACAGGTTGTCAGGGCAGCACTAGGAGGGAAGGAAGGGAAGAAGTCTATGGGACCAAGAGAGGATTGGGTTGGCGCTGGGCTGCTGGGTCACACTATAACATCAACCAAAGGGACACATTTCTTATACATTTAGGTACATACACTGTTTAGTATATGGTTCTTGCAAGGAGGTGGGACAGTTGTCCGAAGTACCACACGATCCCAGAGATGGTTCTTACTGGTAGGGAACCCAGGAAGAAAGTTGATTGGGTAATGTTTCTTGGGGTCACTTGTACATGATTAAAAGCAAGACTGTTTAGTATATGGTTCTTGCAAGGAGGTGGGACAGTTGTCCGAAGTACCACACGATCCCAGAGATGGTTCTTACTGGTAGGGAACCCAGGAAGAAAGTTGATTGGGTAATGTTTCTTGGGGTCACTTGTACGTGGACTTGTTTGGACTGTAGAGAAAGAACCTTTTTCAGATTTCTGCATTAGTGACTTCAGAATATTGGGAAGCAATCTGTCTGATTCATCCAGAATAAAGGATGAAAAAGCTGAACACAAATGTTCTCTGTTTTGATACATGATAAGTAGTTTGAAGAACCTGAGCGGTGGTCAGTTACAATTGGCTTCACAGGGTATACTATTTCACACTGATGTATTTATTTAACAAAGTGAGCTGTAGTTTACTAGGACAAAAAATAATGCAGTAGAAATTAAATATTGATCATCTTTCAGTAAGTGATTAGGATGGGATATACTTAAGAAAAGATGCTATGGTACAAAAATGTTCCTATGTTTAGTTTCCTGCTTTGCAGACACATTGGACTTACGATTATAGAACTCTGAATACTCTGTGTCATTTTATTTCACAGTAGCACTGCAAATACGATGATAGGACCTGCTTCACATTAAACGATTTGCCCAAGATCCGACAACGTGAACTCTTGTTTGTCTTTACCTGCTCCTGCATTTCATAAGATGATATTACAGTTTTAATCCCCATTATACAAGCTTTATGTAAAACAGGCTATGACTAGGATGACAGTTATTGTTTTCATCTGAGAACTGACTTTGGTATAAAATAGCATCTAGCTACTACATCATGAATTAAAGAGTCCTAGCAAAGGAAAATCTGAAATGATTGCAAACCAGGTTTCCTTTTGCTTGTTTCTTCATTTTAAAACCTAGAATCTATAGAATATCATCTCCTATGGCATGGTAATTGGGACACAAATTCAAGTCAAGAATGGTTAAGGAAGTGTAGGCATTTTTCAACATACTTTACCTGTTGATGTTCTGTTTTCATTTCCTATAATTCATAGACACATCAGAAAAAATGCTGATCAGAAATACAAATGCATTCCTTAAGCCATCTAAGGAATAAGAAGGAACATGTCCCTACATCGAAATGCTACATTCAGATTTTGTTATAAAGCATAGTTTTCATCTTCTTTGCTTAATAATCATGAACAAACCCAAAAATAATGGGGACGGAAAAAAAACAAAGTTTTTAAATATTACTCTAATTCACTTAGAAAGTAAATTAAAACAGGAGATTTTGCATCGACATGCATTTTCTGAACAATAAATAGTATGCAACTCTGACATCTGTTATTACTGACTGACTTTAATTCTCAGTGATTTAACAAAAAATCAATTCTATGAAAGACTAGGCAAAAGAAAAAGAGGCAAAACCAGGAATATTCTGCAGAATCAGATACTGTTGAAAGCCGTGGCCTACACAGTTATTGTTAAACATCAGTGCCTACCATTTGTTAAGGCAGAACATAACAAATACTCAGCAAGCAAAAGATGTTTTGCATCATGCAGAAACCGCTTTAACATTAATTTTGAATCCAACTTTATTTTTTAATTCCATAATCTTTGTTTATCTCCACCTTGGGGATATTTGAAAAATAATGTATATCACTTTAGTATATTCTGTCCATAAAGTCTATTTTATTTTCATTTATAGAATGAAGTTAATGACACTGTACAAATTCTTAAAACAACTGTGATAGTATTACAAGCAGATGTGGATTATAAAGTATGAGAAACAGATGAGAATGGAGGTTCACACATTTCATTTTTCCATGTGTGTAAGCTAAGTAATACAAAAGTGATCATAAAAAAATCTAGAATATCATTCTTTGCAATACATTTCCAGTGAAGTCTGAATGTCTCTTAAGGATTGCTTAGAATCTGGTAAACTTGTATTAAATTGCATATGATCAGAAATGATAAGGTTTTACAATATTGCAGCCAGGTGAACATTTCCAGTTTAAAATGTTACACAGTGGAGGTTATTTATATTCTAAAATAGAAGTGCCGATTACTGGATAACAGCATTCCCATTGTAAACTGAACACTGCTTAGATGGAGAAGACTGATAGCCAGACTTGAATAAAAAGTACTGTATCCACCAAAAACAAAAACTAGTGGTCATTTTATCCTAGACACGGAGTAGAGAAACAAAAATAACAACATCTAATAAAAAAATAAATACATAATTGAGCTTCCAATTTAAATGCACCTGCCCTGCACTTACAGAGGCAGAAAATAAAAAAAGCAGTCTAGGACTAATTGAACTCTAGGCACAAGCATTCTCATGTACATCTGTAATCTGTCACTAAAGCAGCCACAAATTAATCCCATTTAAAATTAAATAACAAGAAATGC
The DNA here is from genome assembly GCF_019279795.1 of Protopterus annectens. Lineage (NCBI taxonomy): Eukaryota > Metazoa > Chordata > Ceratodontiformes > Protopteridae > Protopterus > Protopterus annectens. The sequence continues at coordinate 383,543,292 of NC_056726.1, forward strand.
ATGCCAATCAAATGACAGGCCCCCATTTATAAAGTTTGCATACTGTCTGAGATGATTGACTGATCTGCTTGATCATGAAATCCAGGCAATCTGCCAAGCTCTCTTAACAAATGAGAAGTGACATATCATGTAAAGAATGCATGCAGCCCAATAACAGTAAAAGGCTGACCATCATAATGATGTTAATTATAGTAGATGCTGTACTAAATCACTGCACAATGGCAGTATGTGCTTCTACAACGGCATTTGTGTTCAGAGTTCGGCAAAATGCTGACACCAAAAACTTGCTAAATAAACGGGGAAAATGAAATGCAAAATACAAAGGCATTATTTTAGAAAATGTAAGATATCTTTTTTAATAATGCCATTCTTAACTATATGAAGAGATAATTAAACACTTAAACAACACATTTTAAAACAAACATTCCAAAAAAGGTATCAGTATATAAAGCCAAAATGTCACCTAGCACAAAATGTGCCACAGCACTGCAGCAACCTCATACCTCTCAACCTCTTAGCACAAAAAATCTGGACAAAGCCTAACCGAAAGGGGGCACAAAGGCCCAAAATAGGGACAAATTTTAAATATTGCTCTTAAACTTAGAAAGTTGCTAGGACAACAGAATTTGTCTTAGCATACAATTTTTCTGAAGGACATGAAGCCTGAACACAAATGTATATCACTATTTATTGACTTCACTCCTCAGATCATTCTAGTTATTTGCCAGAAAATCACAAATTTTATGAGGAACAGATTAAAAATATGAGGCAAAAATCTGGACATTCTGCAAAAATCTATACAGTTGAGAGGTATGAGCAAGCTAATGATGAAACTCAATAAAGTTGCATCATATACTAATTATTATACAAAAAAGGTAACCAGTTTTCTTTTTAAACAATGTCATTGTATACTTGTAATACATGCTGTTTTAATGTGGATAATGCAGGTTTACCCATGGCTGTCTTTATTTTGTTACACAGGCTTTACCCCCCAAGCAAGTTACACAGGCCATGTGTAAAGCCTGCATTGTCCATGGCAAAACATGAGATATTGTTTAAACAGCCATTCATGGCAAAGGACATTGTTAAGTAACAACACAAAGAACCTGGAACCTATTGACAACATAATTAATATGCATTATCAGTACATTGTAGTGGCCTTTAACTAGTGCAGAAAATATACCTGAAGAGTATCCTAATGACTCAAAATGTAAAGTGCTACCTGGCAGTATGGAAAGAAGGAGATGGTGTTAGAAAATATACAGATCATTTGTTCTGGATGCATGGTATAGCAGCATGAAGACCTGACTACAACACAGATGACCTGAGTCTGATTAGTAGATCAGGGGGTGGCCCAGTCTTGGGTGTTTTAGGTGACAGTGAGCAGCTTAAAGTCAGTTCACCCAAACTGAGTAGAGGGCATGTGGTCTTGCATGAAACTGTGGTTCTCCCTGGTGGAGACTTAGGAGTGTTTCCCTGATTATGAGTTACTGATCTCCTAGTAGCTGGGGGGGGGGGGGGGGGGGCATGAGACAGCTGACATGATGAGCAGTGATGTTCATGATGTCGCACTCACTCTCCCTTCTTAGGGACTCTCTATGCCTTGCATATCTAACCACCTCTCACTTACAGCTGTATATATGGTCTGTGCTTCCTGGTTCATATACTTTTAATTGGGGAATTGTAATCTCATCACATTTGCAAAAGCCATTCTCTCCATGAAGATAGACAGGCTACCTGTGTCTAGGGTTATGGTAGAATTTTGTTGTACTTACTGCCTCCATATAGGAGGGGTAAGGAGAATAAGTAGCTAATGGGGATGAACTGGGTATCTAATGTAGAAGGCAGAGAGTGCAGAAACAAAAAACAAAGAAGGAAAATGTAAGTGCAACCTGTAAAGCGTAACTATGAAAGACAATTTCTGTTTTAAAAAATAGATTGGCGTTACCGTGACTTTAGAATAATATATTTTTTTTCAAATTTAAAAGAAAGGAGCCTTCATATAGTTTTTCAATTTTATTTTTGTACTTCTGTGTTTTGGGTTCATCATGAGCTCATCTGGAGAGGTGAGCAGCAGCCGCTATTCACCTATAACTCAAACTTTGTTTGACATATCCCTATTGTAAAACGTTCGCCTTGAGATTTTGGAGTATGATAGCAGCAGTACACTTCTGAGTTTCAGCTTTGCTGCAGAACAGACTTCTGATAGCTACAGTGGTTTCATGGCAAGGATTATAAAACAATAAAGGCACTGCTGTGGAACTTGGCTTAACACTGCATCCTAGGCACTAATATTACTTTTGTATAGGTTATTTGAACATAATGATAACACAAAATATATTTACCTCTTGGCAGTGTTTCTGTTATGGCTATACAGTTTAAGAGATTGTAGCATTGTTCAAGGCATGGATTTTAAATGGCAACCTGATCATATGAAATTGAAGATGACTGAGTAATATATAATTCTAGGAGTTCATGTCATTGTATGCATATCAGAGTTAACTGGTAAATAGTATATCATGAGAATACACAGTTGTGTTACCCTAAATTATAGGTTAATAAGGCTTAAAAAAGTATGATGCTACATTTTTTATCTATATTGCTGAATTGAACTTTGGCTATATCACACGATCTTGTGAGATAATTATAGTAAATGTAAATAGAAGAAATAGCCACCATTTAAAATTGCTCTTTCTATACTACTGAAATAGCTAAAACTACTACAGTGCTAGTTAGTGAACCTGATGCAGATATCAGACGTGATATACTAGATGAAATCAGAACAGTGGCTCAAGAACGTAAAGTGGCCTTTAACATTCAAAGTGTGTGGTTCTTTTGTGGGATTCTTTTCCTGTAGATGATGGATACAGCTGGTTGTACATGTGGACCTTTTTAGATGAGAGACAAAAATGCTTCTGTCTTACATACGCTATGCCAGTTATGAAGTAGACTTCAACATGTCTGCATCGATAGCCCATTGGCACAAACTAAATGGCTTTTTGAAGGAATTTTCCCAGTTTTATTTTATTCATCAGCAATGAAATGCTCAGACATCAGGTGTTCTAAATGCAAGATTGTCTCGAACCATGAAAGTTTTCCTGATGTCTCTTTCCACAATGGGTCTTTGTGTCCTCCACTTGTGTGCTTCTTGTAGGCCTGGTTCAAAATAGTAGATGCAGGCCCCAAATCCTACTAGGATCAGAATGGAAATCATGAGGTACACGGGCACAAACCAGTCAAGGAAATGGGGCATCTTTCTCTGGAGGAAAGAAAGAAAGAACAAATAAAAATATACATTTCACCCTTGCTGGAGAAATGCCAGTTTATAAAACAGTATCAAATAACTAAAGTAACATCTCAAGTAATGTTTACAGAAACAGTTAATGCAATGTACCTGAGTTTAGTAACATGAAGCACAACAAAAAAGTTTTGAATAACTGATCAGTGTTGTGTCTTTCTTTTCCAAGGATGGGTTAACCGTTGCTGTAAATTAACCTTCACCAACTCAGTGTGTATGGTTCTTGAAGGACAAGCAGATCAGTGTTGATAATTAAACTTTTCCTAGTCTGTTCAATGAAAGAAACAAGAAACAAAAAAAATACAGTTTTGCAAGTAAACTTAACTGTAACAGTAGATGTTTGAATTATCACTGCTAGAGTAGCCTTATGTATATAGTTTTCATCCTGAGCAGAATACAACTGCCAGTCAGCTTCCAAAGCTTCACTGCCACTTTCCTCTCACCGGAACCATTATTTAGCTTGAAAGGAAGAGCTGAAAGGGACAATGCTAGCAAAATAAAATAATATATGTATGTATATGTATACATATACATACACATACATATACACATACCCATAAAAAGGGGGAATGGAGGGAGGGTGCAGCTACAGCAGCAGTGATCATCAAACATATACTAGAACTGAACTATGTTCATAATTACGATTACTGCTGCAGTTGTAGTAGCTATATGGGTAAATTACTATAGCTTCTAGGAGGAGGAGGAGAAAGGATGATGGTCCAGGAACCCCTAGAAAATAATCCTAGCAATGCCTGTTCTAGACCCTGGAGAAGAATCCTAGCTTATAGTGCTTTGTAAAAGTATGCACAGATGACTGCCTCTTTTAGAAACTTCTAGAATCCAACCCCTTCCAAAAAAATCGCAGATAAAGCCAAGGTTCTGGTGCAGACAGCCTTGACCCTGCCTGGACTTGCCTTGTTGTGGTGGGTATAACAAAAGGGAGTAATATGAGACAACCATTTGGAAATAATCCACTTTGACACATTTTTCTTACCTTCACAAGAAATGGACCACTCATCAAAGTTCCTAAAAAATGTATTCTGTCCAGATAGTCCTTGGACATAGTCTGCACTAATTCTACCAATGTTGCTTGAACTTCGGACCATCAAAAGACTGCCCAAATCAGCTTTCTCGAGACCTTGCCATATGCTTTCTCCAAGTTTAAGAATACCTAGTTGGACTCTTTCTTCATCTCTAGTTTCTTCTAAACTACCTGTTTCACTGCAGACATTGGGTAAGTTGTGCTGTATCCTGAGTTGAATCCAAACTGCTCATCTCCCATCTTACTTTCTACTGCTCTGCATATCCATTTATTGGTCACCCTCTCCAGAACTTTCATGTGGTGTGATATGAGTTTTGTACTTATATATTACACACAGTTGTGAATGCCCCCTTTGCTCTTGTACATTGGCACTAGAATACTTATTCTCCAGTCATCTGGGATTCACCCTTCTCTCTATACTGCTATGAGTTCCATCTGAAGCCATTTCTCCCCTAACTCAACCACCATCTTGATCATATCTGCTGTGACCTGAGCCTGCTGCTTTCACTGACTTTATTTTCCTAAGGGTTTATCTTACTTCTTCTAGGGCAGACTTCTCTTCTTTTATTGTAGGCTGTGTCTGGGACAGGACAGCTTTGGTGGGGCTTCCATCCTCCCATTTGCCTTTCATGTCTTGTAGGCTGGTGAACAGGTTGCTGCTGGCATCCTTTATGAAGCGTGAATGATAAATATCTTTATTTTATTATTTTATTTACATTTGTTAACCAGGTATTGTCTGACTGGGCCAGGAGCCCATTTTCAGTGGAGACACGGGGAGAAAAGCTCAGGCAGAGTATCTTCTTTATCTTTCGATCTTTGCCTTGCAACCTGACAGACTTTCTTTGTGCCATCTGAAGAGTTACTTTCTAGAAGCTGGTAGAGTGACTCTGATACCTTGTTCTTTGTTGTTGCAACTCCTCTGTTAGCCTCTTTGTTAGCCAGCCAGTATTCCTTCTTAACCTGGTCCATCTTTTCTTGTCTTTTCCTGCATTACCGCTTTCATTTAATGGCTTCCTGGACTTTTACATTCCACAACCAACTTTCCTTATGTACCTTATTTCCATGCCTGGCTAACCCACATATCTGTTCTATAGTCCTCACACATGGGATTTGAAGGCATTGCAGTTCATCTTCATGGGGTACTAGAGCCCTGAGTATTTCCTTGAAATTTTGTGCTATCTCTCTTTCGCTTTAGTGAACTTTCAGGTCTTAAGCCTGGTCTCTGTTGACCTTACAGGCTTCACTGATCACTGCTTGCAGCTGGTTGTGGCAATCAGTGGTTTATGCTGTGGGCCAACTGTTTTACTGTGGATTATGTTCCAGTTGCTGCTTGTACCCCAAAGACCTTTCCTTACTAGGAGGAAGTCTACCTGAGTTACATGTTGGCCAGAGCTGGATCCAGCATTAAATAACTTAGGCAGTCACCTATGGCCAACTGGCTGGGGGGGGGGGGGGGTTGCCACAACATTTATTTTTTAATAAAAAACAAAGTAAAAAACAAGTAATGGAACGAACCAGGCAAAGTCTAAACCAATAACAATAACTATATTGCTGTGTAAAATCAGTCACAAAGGCAAATAATCCAAAGACATAGCAATGAGAGTTTTCAGGTAATAAAAGCAGTCCACAGAGGTTTATTAAAAAATTGGTAAGCGCTTTTGCAGTAAGCTTCATCAGACCAGATACAAACAAAAGGGACTCACACTATATATATGCACGTTATCAAAACTTTCTCCAGTCAAAAACCACTTCGAGTAATTGATAGATTGACAAATTGCATACACTTGATTAATTCCTTCATCCATTCATCTTAAAGAAATAGATGTTTCTCCTAGTGCTAAACGAACATTTAAATAGTACTGATAGAACTACATACAAAAAGGGGGTGATAAAAATACATAAAAAGCTAAAACATACTTAAAATGTGCTCCAAATGTATATACTATGCCCATAAACTAAAATAAAAAACACTATCATAAGAGGTAAACACAAAAACATAAATGAATATATAAATATATGAATATATTAAAAACATCATAGCATAAATCTTTGGATTATTTGCCTTTGTGACTGATTTTACACAGCAATATAGTTATTGTGCCTCCTTATTCCTGATTTAGACTTTGCCTGGTTTGTTCTGTTGCTTGTTTTTTACTTTGTTTTTTGTTACTTATTCTTCAGCAATGGAAGATTTACCTCTCGGTTTGCTTGTCATCACTAAAACATTTATTTAAAAAAAAAAAAAAAATACGTCTTCCTTAAGAATGACATCTGTGTCACAGATTTATATCCCTGCTTGAATGTCTCGATCCATAAACACCTGCTGTCCCTGCTTTTTGTTTTCCACATCCACATGAGGAATTTAAATACACAACATTCCTACTACTTCAGCCAGTGGAGTGAATTGACAAATGTATCAGTAAGCTGCTTCTTCCCATAATGAGAGTGTGTGTGTGTGTTTGTGTGTGTGTGTGTGTGTGTGTGTGTGTGTGTGTGTGTGTGTGTGTGTGTGTGTGCGAAAATGCTCTAGTTAGAGATGGTAGGTTACTTAATTGACCCAGGCTCAAGCCCTGTATCTTGATTACAGGAGACAAGAGCCTGAATCCTATGTCAACTACCTCAGTGCATTTTCAAGGTAATGATAGTTTTTCAGTGCATTTTCAAAGGAACTATGAGCTTCAGTGCATTTTCAAGGAATAGTGAGCTTCAAGTGCTTCTAGAGACTGCTGTGCATGCTAAGTCTATTTTCAATGTGCAACTGTTTTGTTTAGCAAATGGTCATCACTGTGCTATAGAACTGGTAAGCATTATTAGTAGCACAACAGGTCACATACTTGCTTTTGATACAGAAGACTGTAAGTTCTACTCCCACATCATGTAGATGGATTGTTGATAGTGTGTTGAATCTTTAAGTGGACGGTGGAGGTGCTGCATTTTTGAGTGTGTCCTCCCTTGGATGAGATGCCTAGTAACTATGAATCTGCTGTCAGTTTGCCATCCATTCCCTATTGCAATATTACCAGTTTACCATTTTTTATGTAACATAGGCAATTTATTTCTCAAAGGCAACAGTAAATGAATTTGTAGATGAAACACTGAAATATAAAGTTTTTTTTTTTTTTTTGCGAGCAGCAACCTCTTCATTAGTTACAGATCTTTTTAATGTGGAATTATTCAGATGACTTTTTCTTCTGCAGAGGTTGTAAAGTAAAAGTAAAGTAAACTTTATTGTCAATCAGATATACACATCAGTGCAAAATTAATGAAATTACTTTGCTTTGGTCCCTGTGCAAGACATAACAATGAACACAGTTTGAATGACAGTAAGACTAATACACATACATTTTTGCAATCTTGTGGGAGGAAAGGGTACATTCTGCCCTTCTGAGCTGGGAATTTCTGGTTAAAGGCTTATTGTGCCTGCTTATTTGAACTGTTTCTTTCTGAAATTGGTGTGCCTTGTTTGCTGTAGCATAGACTAAATTCACACCTGTTGAATCTAGCTTTGTTTGTATAACTTGAGCACTAATCCAGACCATCTTTTTGGAGAAGGTTCCCCAGCACCCTAGTGGTAGGAGTGTGCAGTTAGAACTTGTCTGATTGAAGACTGCTGGAACGACAATCAGTTTTTATCTTTTTTATTGGTTAATTGGTTCATTTGTTTAATTCAGTTTGCTCATTTTGTACTGTTATATTTAAAAAATGCACTTTATTTATCTTCTTTTACTGTATTTGTGTTTCTTCCTACTTTATTAATTTATTTTGCTTTTGCTGCCTATTCAAAAAAGTACTCAATTGCATTTATTATGCTGCATTTATTACTGCTTGTTAGTAGCCTGATTAAATTGTAACTGTTATTCTAAGCCTTTTGGTTTAAGCACTTGGGCTTCAGGCCAGTTGTTTTACATTAAGAAGGTTTGTGGTCTGCACTCTTGTGGCAGGACAGGTAGCTTACATCCTTCGAAGTTGGGAGTTGCTGATTGAAGGCTTAGTGTCTGTTATTCCAAAAGTTTCTTAGTTCTGGTTTAAGCACTTGGGCTTCAGGCCAGTTATTTTACATTAAGAAGGATTGTGGTCTGCACTCTTGTGGGAGGAGAGGGTAAATTCTGCCCTTCTGAGCTGGGAATTTCTGGTTAAAGGCTTATTGTGCCTGTTTATTTGAACTGTTTCTTTCTGAAATTAGTCTGCCTTGTTTGCTGTAGCATAGGCTAGATTCAGACCTGCTGAATGTAGCTTTTTTTTGTATAACTTGAGCACTAATCCAGGCCATCTTTTTTGAAGAAGGTTCCCCTGCAACTAGCCAGTTTTTTAGTGTGAGCACTCAAATCTGTTTCTTTGAGCTCAGCACTTGTTCATAACTCATTGTAAGCACTAAATAAGCTACAAATTACTACAGCACTCAACTTTCCTCACTGTCTAGAGGAAAACAGTTTTTAATACTTAATAAATAAGCACCTATCCAGGCATGTCTAAAGGTCAGCTGCCAGTGTTTTCTCCTGTCTACCTGATAAATCTGGGCATCTTGGGGCAATGCAGCAGTTGCCTCATGTACACAGAGAACCCTCTCTTCCTACCACCTAACACTACAATCTGTGAGAGATGCACTTATATAGCCAAACTGGAAGCAAAGCTCTCTTCACCGAAGACTGGACTAGACAGTCAAGAGGAAAAGGTAAACACTTGCACCACACCACACTCATCACATAGTCCCTCAAAACCTGCACCACCAAAACACACACATAGAAGCAAAAAACACACGCCTAGATTCGCGGAGGCTCTCAATAAAAAAAATTGGCCCAGACAACCGAGACCTCCAAAGCAGAAATGCAAACAACCTCAACCCCCCAATTTAACCCAAATGACGCATAGCCCATAAACTCAGTGTGCCACTCAACTACAGCCCATAAGGCATAACGTACCCAACACTTTAGTCATAGGTGACTCTATAGTCAGGCACACTGATGTTCCACTCACCAGGCTAAACAAGGAGAAAGTTCCTGTCAGCTGCCTGTCGGGTGCCAGGATCCGCCACATAACGTACGGACGCAGGTCACTCCACAACAAGTACAAATATGACTCTGTCATTGTCCATGTTAGTGTGAATGACCTGAAATGTACCTCCCTGGACCACATGAAAAGAGACATGGAGGAGCTTTCCGACCTTTTAGCCCAGGCAGGTATGACCCTAGCCATGAGTAGCATCCTGCCATCACGCAGAATGATACCATAGTACAAGGACAAAATGATTGACTTCAACAATTGGCTAAGCTTCTGGTGTCATTCTAAGGGAAGCCAGTATCTGTCTGCCTGGGATGACATGATCGACAGACCACAATGTTTTGCCAGAGATGGCTTGCACCTGTTGCCCTTGGGATTCCGGATCCTGGCAAAGGCTCTTGCCACCCCTATAGTGCCTTTTTTAGGCAAGGTTTAAATGACAAATTCACCACCATAACAGGTACAAGCAAGCAAAATCTGAGGGTGATGCTACTCAATGCTAGAAGTCTAAACCTCAAAATGCACTCACTCGAGGCACTCCTTAAAATGGAGAACATCGACATCTGTGCAGTGACAGAGACCTGGTTTAAAGCTCCAAAGAGCACCCCTGCATTACCAGATTATTATTCATACCACACATTACGGCCACCTAACCCAGACCAAAACACTAAAGGCAGAGGCATGTCCACATTTATTAAGGATATCCACACCTCCAAGCTAGTTACTCAGCATAATGCATCCTAGATTATCCAAGTTCAACTAACCTCTGGGCAAGACCACAATCCAGATTGTAGCTTGCTACAGACCCCCCACCATGCCTCAGGATTCCCACTCCTCTTTTCTTGATACACTGGAAAATATTAGGGTACAACCCAACACCCTAATAATGGGTGATTTCAACTACCCCACTATTAACTGGGAAAGCTACTCATGTACCAACTCTTTTGCTCAATGTTTTCTGGATTCATAAATTCCAATGCCTTGGATAAACTTATCCACACCCCCACCAGGGGCAGCAATATCCTAGACCTGGTCATCACCAACATGGATGACCAGTGTTCCACACCAGAGGTCATTTCCTTGTTGGTCAGATCTGACCACAAGATAATCACCCTAGACATCCACATACCGCCCCCATCCCCCATTAGGGAAACAATCATAAAAAAAATCTGCAAAGCCAACTTCATGCATCTTAAGACAGAAGTGGAAAACTTCACAACACCCATGCAGATGGACAATAGAGGTACGAATGCTGAATCCTACACAAATGCATTTTATAACCACTTACACGAGTGCATAGACCGTGCTATCCCTAACAGAACCAAGATGTTATTCTCCAAAAAAAGGAAGCCAATCTGGTGGTCTTCTGTCATAAACAAACTCTACAACAGAAGAAAGAAACTGTTTCAAAAAAGAGTAAAATCCCATGATTTGAGGAACTCCTTGGTCAGCCTCAGTAAGAAGCTGAGATTCCTCATAAAATCCTCAAAAGCTAGTTATGAAAACAAAATTGTCACTGATTCTAAAGACAACAACAAAGCATTCTATAGCTATGTCAAGAATCTTATTGGCAACACTCAGATTTGCTCTGAGTTACAGCACAATGGCACTAAATATACAGAACCAACTGATATTGCCAGCATCCTGGCAGATAGGTTCAGTGCTAATTTTACCCCCCTCTCACCCCCTATAGGGCCCATCTCTATACTGGAAGAATGCAATGTTCCTGTAATCACGGCTGCACAAGTAAAAACCTCACTCTCTAAAGCCAAGAACGCAGCATCCATGGGACCTGACAACATCCCAAGCTGCCTTCTACACGAACTACAGAATGAACTGGCACCCCACCTAAGTACCATGTTCAATCATAGCCTCATCTCAGGTTTTGCACCCATTGAATGGTGCACCGTGATGGTTATCCCACTCCACAAAGGGTGAGCCACGGCAGACCCTGGGAACTACCACCCCAATTAGCCTGACAAGCCTGGTTTGCAAGGCCATGGAACGTATCATCATGGAACGCATAAACAAAGACATTGGAGATCTCCAAACTCTGGACCCCACACAGTTCGGGTTTTTAAAAGGAAGAGCATGTCTCCTAAACCTGATAGACTTCTTTGAAGCAGTCACCAAAGCCATAGATGAGGGTAAGGTGGTTCACACAGCCTATCTAGATCTCGCCAAGGTGTTCGACACCATCCCCCACTCTGGAATTATACATAAACTCACTAAACTAGGTATAAATCCCTATGTCACAAGATGGGTTGCCAACTGGCTTACTGACAGCACCCACACTGTGAAAGTAGCAGACTCCAAATCAGACTTCAGAACAGTGACAAGTGGAGTACCACAGGTTTCAGTCCTGGGTCCTCTCCTGTTTGGTATCTACTTCTCTGAAGTACAGGCTAACACAGGAAGGTCTTTGGCTAACTAAGTTCACAGATGACTGCAAACTAGGAGCCATAATCAAAGCTCCTAATGATGTGGACATCCTACAAAAGGGCCTCACTAAACAGATGCCTGGTGTCAAAGCCATGGCATCAAGCTCAGTGCCAAAATGTGCATGGTCATCCCCTTTGGTAAAAACTCTATAGCCATGAACTACCACATAGGTGGTAGTCTACATAACACCAAAAGTGTGATAAGAGACCTTGGGACACAGGTGGACAGTAGTCTCTCCTTTGATAATCACATCGCCACAGTGGTCAGGAAATCCTTCTACATGGCACACCTCATCTCAAAAGGTTTCTCATCCAGAAAAAAAGAGGTCATTGTTCCCCTCTACTCATCACTCATTAGACCCATTATAGAGTACAACGCCCCTTTTGGTATGTACTTCACAGGACATCTACAACAACTGGAAAGGCCGCAGAAATACCTCACAAAGAGGATTACTGGACTCAAACAGATGCCCTACGCAGACAGCCTCAAAAAACTCCAGCTTTACTCCATCACATATCGCCTACTCGGAGGCAATCTCTGCCTAACATACAAAGCTATGTCAAATCCAGAGCTGTTGGACATGCTCCACTTAAAGAAATCCCAATCCCTCTGAGCTACATGCTCTAGGGACCTAAACTTTGTCACCACAATAAACAGAATTTGCTGGAGGGATAGATTCCTGTCCCAGAGACTTCCCATACTCAGGAACAGACTACCTATCTATGTACACAGAGCTCCACATTAGCACTCTTCAAGAAAAATCTTGATGATTGGATGGGAAATAGGAAATTCACCCCAGGGATCAGTTCTGTGGCTCTGCTTGACAGGGGCACAAGAAAATAATTTTCTTGGGTGGTCAAAGTCAGGATACCTTTTTGGCTGGGCTATATAGGCCCTAGGGCCAATAGCCTAGTACCTGGATCTATATTATATTCTCAAAAGCCGACAAAGTCGAATCTGACATTGTCGACATGAGAATATCAAACACTCAGAATCTCAAGTGTGTAAACGGAAATCTCCGTAAGGGGAAATTTCCATTTAGTGCAATGTAGTGCGGTCTCAGAGTTGGTATATTTAAGTAGTGGGGTGTGTGGGGGGCACAGCCCTCCACGTGGGGGTGCAGGGGGGCTTGCTTGCTTGCTTAAACCCGTTAGGGTACTCTTTTCTTTTTTTTTTGTCTTTTTATAAGGTCGATGTTTGAAGAGATCGACCATATGCTGTTCGATGTTTTCAAATGTCGATCTTATAAGGCAAGAATGTGCAGCTAGCACTTGTCTGATTGAAGACTGCTGGAACAGGGCTCAGTTTTGAGCTTTTTTATTGGTTAATTGGTTAATTTGTTTAAATCAGTTTGCTTGTTTGCTACTGTTATATTGTTAAAAAAAAAGTTCTAGCTTGTTTTCCCACCTTTCCTGTTACTCGAGTAGTCCAGATATAGATTTGCTGTATTTAGGACTGTATTGTAGTTTATGAGTTCCCCAGACTTTCTGTGTTTGAGGGAAGCCTCTCAGCTTATCAGTGGGAGTGGTAAGCACTAGGTAGCCTATCTACCACAAGAGGAGTGGTTTCTAGCTCCCTTTCAACTTTCTGCTTTAAAAGCCCATGTTTGCATGGGTTTGTGTGCCATGCCCCACCACTAAGCTAGGGTAAAGGAGCTCTCAGATTATGTGGCCCAGGCAGGTATGACCCTAACCTTGAGCAGCATCCTACCATCACCCAGAATTATACCACAGTACAAGGGCAAAATGACTGACTTCAACAATTGGCTAAGTTTCTGGTGTCATTCTAAGGGGATCCAGTATCTGTCTGCTTGCGATGACATGATTGACAGACCTCAATGCTTTGCCAGAGATGGCCTGCATCTGTCACCCATAGGTTTCCAGATACTTGCTAAGGCTCTTACCACCCCTATAGTGCCTTTTTTAGGAGGTGTTCCAATGACCAAATTACCCCTGTAACAGCTATAAATAAATGCAATCTGAGGGTCATGCTGCTCAATGCTAGAAGTCTAAAAGTCAAGATGCACTCGCTCGAAGCACTCATCAAAATGGAGAACACCGACATTTGTGCTGTAATGCAGACCTGGTTTAAAGCAGCAGAAAGCACTCCTGTGCTACCAGGCTATAACTCATTCCACACCTTTTGGCCCCAGAACATGGACCAAAGCTCCAAAGTGGTGGCGTCTCCATATTTATAAAGGATATGCACTGTACCAGTTACTGAAGCAATTTTCCAGAGTGATTACTATAGCTGATACTTCATAACAAGTGACATATTGATCTAATTATTCACTGTCATGCCTTGAATTCAAGTTCAGCAGCCTTATGGATAGAGGGAAGAAGCTCCTGTTCAGTCTAGATATTTTGCAGTGTAAGCTGCAATACGACCTGCCTGAGGAGAGGTGGAAGTACATGCCATGAGCTGGGTGAGTGGGATCATTGATTATCTTCCTAGCCCTTCCCACACACCAAGTCTCATGCAGATCATCGATGGATGGGAGCGAGGAATCAGTGACTTTTTCCCCTGTCCTCACTACCCCCAGGAGACCCTTGTGGTCAGATGCTTTGCAGTTACCATACCAAACTATGATGTTATTTGAGAAGATGCTCTTGATGGTCCCTCTGTAGAAGGCTTTGAGGATGGACTGAGACAGGTTTGCCTTCCTCAGTTGCCAAAGGAAGTGCTGGCATTGTTGTGCCTTCTTTACTGTGGCTGATATGAGTCGACCAGGATAGGTCCTCTGAGATGTGCACTCCCAGGAACTTGGTGTTTTTGAATGTTTCCACTGCTACCCCCTTAATTTCCAGAGGTCATTATCTTCTGACTCCTCCTAAAATCCACTATTAATTCTTTGGCCTTGCTTATATTTAATGCTAGATTGTTTATGTTGCATCAGCCTATCAGATGCTCCACTTCATCCCTGTAGGCTGTTTCCTCACCATTTCTGACAAGACCTATGACAGTGGTATCATCCGCAAACTTGATGATTTTGTTGGATTCATGCTTGGCCATGCAGTTGTGTGTCAACAAGATGAATAGCAGAGGACTCAGGATGCAGCCCTGAGGGACACCCATGCTCAGTGTAATACTGATTGAACTATTTCCCACACATACTTTTTGGGGTCTGTTGATGAGACAGTCCTGTATCCAGTTACATGGGGAATGGGGGTGTTGATGCCCAGCTGGATCAGCTTCGATATCAGATTCTGGGGAATGACATTCTTAAGGATGGAACTAAAATCGATGAACAGCATTCTGACATAGCAATTTTTGTTCTCTAGATGTGCCAAGGATTCATGAAGTGCTATGGTTATCGCATCACCTGTGCAGCGGTTAGATTTATAAGCAAACTGTAATGTATCCAGTGTTGCAGGTAGGCTTGAAGATATATGGTGCTTGATCAGCTGCTCAAAATACTTCATTACTGTTGATGTAAGAGCAACTGTCCTGTAATCATTTAGGCTTATCATTTTGGATTTTTTGTGTAAGGGAATGATTGTCTTATTTTTGAAGCAACATAATACAAGGCTAGTTGCAGGGATGTGTTGAATATATCTGTTAGTACAGTGGACAGTTGGGTAGCACAGTCTCTTAGAACCCTTCCCATATTATTGTCAGGACCAGCTGCTTTTCTAGAGTTTACTTGCCTCAGGGTCTTCAGAACATCAGATGTTCTTAGAAATAACACCTCCTCACCCTGTTCGACATGGAGCTTATCTGGCACAGTGTTGTTGTCCATATCAAATCTGCTGAAGTAGGTGTTTATTTTGCTCAGAAAGTCTGTGTTGTCGTGACATGGGTAGGATGCAAGCCTGTAGTTGGTTATGGCTTGAATGCCTTGCCAGAGACGTCATGACAGAGATTATGCATATTGACTGATATTGATGGATTGTAATGACAGAAGTTTGAGTGACCTATTATGGTTGAAATGTTCTGAAATGGACAGTTTTCTCATTACTGATTCATACATTTTGTTTCATTGCTTAATTAAAAAATATTCAAAACTGCAAATTTAAAACACATTCTAACAAGTGGTACTGTATTATACATGGAATATAATTTAATGCAATCAGGAATGCGAATCAAACAGCACACACATGTTTGCATGGTCCCACAAATTTGTGCAATGGGCCTATGGTTTGAAAACAGCCCAAAGGTAAACTTAATCCACCACTGGCCAAATGCATTTTCTTTGAATATGGATTTCAATATAATTTCAATGAATGTGAGTTTCAAGGGCAGAGAAGTTTACTGTTTATGCAAAGTTGCAAAGTCCAATTTCATTGTGAGACTGTATTATTTTGTTTAACAAATGTATGTCAATGTTTGTACTATGAAATTGAAATAAAGAGTTTAAAGCAGAGCCAAATATCTGTAATGATTGTAGAAGTAAAGAAGAAAGTAACATGCACTCTCACAGGTTTGAACAGTGTTTATGGTAACTGGGGAGAAATAGCCGAGTAATGATCTATTGGAATTGCTGTGGAGGGAGGCTGCTTTGGAGGGGGGGGGGCTGTGTGTGCATGGGGCAGGGGCTGTGGGGAGCTGCTATGTGTGTATGTGTGGGGGGGGCCCAGTCCATTACTCTGCCTAGGGTCCCATTTGACCATGATCTGGCTCTAATGTTGGTCACTCTTGTATGTGATCTTGAGATTCTCTATTACTACACTATTTGTTAGCCACCATCATGCCATTTGCCAGGCAGTAGTCTAGAATGGCCTCACCTTTGTTATTCCTGTTGCAGCCTTAATTTCCTGTTCTGTCTGTCCTGACATGTGCTTTCAAGTTCCACATTATCAACACCAACGCATGTTGTCCTGCTTTATCAAGAAGTTCATGCAACTGATTCTTTTCCTCACTATCATATCTCTGCTGTGGGGCATAGGCTAAAATTATATATACGGTCCTATCCTTAAACTGGAGTTTGATTGCCATGTGTCTGTCACTAAGTCTGATGACATTCCATACTGTCTTCTGAAGACTCTCCCTCACCACAATTCTCAGACCATTTCTAGTCCTCTCCCTGAGTAGCATACTCTGACTTCATACTAAGTGGCTTTGCTGCATTGCCCTTCCAACTTTGTGTCCTGTATATAGAGGATAGCCAGCCTTCCATGTCATCTACTTTCAAGCTGCATCCTGTCAGTGAACCTTCATTCCGTGTGATTGGATTTACGTCCAGCTTTTCACTCAGCAGAGCAATACCAGGTAACCCAAGCTGGGCAAACAGACACCAGTCGGCCAGTCGCTTATTAACCCAGGATTGCTGACTTTATGGCAAGCACATGCTGGCAAATAAGTACCAGTAACAAGGGTCCTGGTATAAGTCAGAGGGAGCCAGGTCCTCAACTCATTTATCATTAGCAAATGCCCATGCCCATTTCAGGTGACTTTAATCAACTCTACCAAATCAACTAGTGCCAACAGTTACATTATAAGCATCTAGCAATGACACAGCATACAGTCTTTGATCCATAATCTTCTATCTAGAGGATACCTCACACTACAGTTGATGCCCAAAACAGTTGATCTGCACATCACTTCCCCTGATAAGCACCCTTGAGAGTCTGTGTTGTTGCCCACAGCTCCATTCTTAGGTGAGTTTGAAATGGAAG
The DNA here is from genome assembly GCF_019279795.1 of Protopterus annectens. Lineage (NCBI taxonomy): Eukaryota > Metazoa > Chordata > Ceratodontiformes > Protopteridae > Protopterus > Protopterus annectens. The sequence goes on from NC_056726.1 coordinate 383,560,687, forward strand.
CACCCAGCATGTTATTGTATGAGGTAAGAGGAACCCCGCAGAAACACTACACAGGGATTGGCCAGAGGTTAGGATTGATCCTTGTACCTTGTCCATGAGCAGGAAAAACCTTTACCATTATGCCAACTGTGTCTTTCTGGGGTAAGGATGCAAAGCCCCTTTCAGAAACATTTTCACATGAGATTGCATTGCACTGAAAGAGGGGGATTCATGGACAGACATCCTGAAATGGCTGAAATAAACCTTGATGGAGAAGTAAAACAGACCAGAGGATAATAACTGACACAAATGATGCAACTAAAGAAACATTAGCCTTGAAAGGGTGCTACTTCCTGTCTTGGTACCATCTACAAAATGTGCACCAATTGATAATATCTGATTTCTTTGTAGTAAGTTTTCTTGCCCTCATTAATACCTGCTGCACGTCCACAGAAAATTGATGCCTAAAAGGTATTAAGATTCAATTGTCCAGGCAGTTGGTTACAGTTGTTTGGGGGCGGAATATATCAAGCACTCCTTGTCCTGTGTGAGTAGGTCCAGTCTGTGAGAAAGCTTATGGTAATTGCCCCTGGCCATTTTCAAAAGAAGGAAGAACCACTTTTCTCATGGCCTGAAGGGAGTCACCACAATGATCTTTGGAGAGTCCGTATGAATCTTCAGAATAATGCTGGATATTATTTGTAAGGGTGGAAAAGCATACAGGTATATTCATGTTCAAGGAAAAGAAAAATCACCTGTCTTCCAGGCCTTCCTGCATGGGAATCTGGAGCAGAATGTTGTCAAATGGTTGTTGTAAGTGGAGGAAAAATAATCTATTCAATACATTTCTCAGAGCTGGATCAAGTCCTGGAAGACACACTGCTTCCTTTTCAAAGGATCTGCCATTGTCCATCTCAGCTTGTTAGTTACATAATTTTGCCCTGATGGTATGTAAAATGCCTGTAGAATTAGAATGTATTAAAAAGCTGTATCCCAGGCTATCATGGCTACTCTACATAGAGGGCAAGAGCTGGTTCTCCTCTCTTTGTTTATGTACCATATTACTGTGGTTTTGTCTGCAAACACTTGTAATGGTTCTGGGGATCATAGATGACTGAAAGAGTTGAGAGTATTCATAAAAATCAAAATCTATTTTATGTTTATGAGTTTTGGTTTGTCTTTTCTGCTCCAGAGACCCTACGCCCTTATCCACATTGACAATGCTCCCCAAGCAAAGTCTGAGACATCTGTTGTTACAGACTGTGCTGCAACTGGAAGGGAAAATACCAGCAAAAAATCTCCCTTGTTAGAAATCCAAAACTGGAATATGGAAATTTAGGGGATTTTTTATGTTGGGACCATACAGATTTCAGGTACCATTGCATTTTCTCATGTGGAGTCTTGCAAGAAGAATCATGAGAATCAGTGAAGCCATGAGACCCAGAGTCCTGAGAAATTCCATGGCTGAGACAGTAATTTGAGTGGAAAAACTCAGGAATAGATCTTGATATAGATCTAATTTTGTCTTGTGGAAGAAAATCTCTTTGAACTGAGGTATCTATGAGACCCCCTCCCCTCAGGAAAATAATCCTGTGAGAAGGAATCAGACTCTACTTTTGTGTGTTCTTTTGGAATCCCAATCTGTGTAGAAGAGCTCTCACCAAAGTGAGAGATTACTGTCACTCTGAAAAAGACTCTGCAAAGTTAAGCAAGTCATATAAATAAGGAATAATGTAAATACCTTGCAGTCTGTGTTAGGCTATCACACCAGCTAGACACTTTGTTAAAACCCTTGGAACACTGGATAGACGAAAGTGTAATTCAGAGAAATGGTAATGTGATCTACACACATAAAATTTTAATAAAACATCTGAAATCTGGATCTATAAGAAGGCAATGATATTCATCTTTTAAATCTAAGGTCACCAGAAAACTCAAATGGAGAATTAGGGGTAACAAGTTGTGAAGGGATAACATTTTGAAATTGGGACTATCACAAACAAATTTAGGAAGCAAAGATCCAGAACTGGTCTTCATGAATCGTCTCTTTCTTTGGCACCAGAAACATTCCTGAAAAGTATCTTTCTCCAAACTGAGGAGGGGGACAGCTTCAATCACCCCTTAAAACAACAGATGATCAAATGAAAGAAAGAAAAGAGGAGTTCAGTCTGGCAGATGAATATGAATCCCATGAAAGGGAGGAACAGACTCCCACTACCAGCTGTAATCATGATGGAGTACTTTCAGAACCAATCTGTCTGAAAATATATGTTGCCAAAGAGAGACAGAGAAGTGCAGGGTCAGACTTTCTGACTTTCTGGAAGGATCAAGGGTTTGCCAGGGTAAGAGGAGGGAGAGCTGTCTAGTGAACAGTCATTCAGACATATTGGACTGCCCTTTGTTCAGGGTGGTCTCTTTCACTAATTCAGACTTATTGGACTGTTCTTTGCTCTGGGGGGAGGTCCTCCTTCAGTAATCCAGACTTATTGAACTGTCCTTTGCTCAGAGTGGTCCCTGCTTCAGTAATTCAGAATTATTGGACTGTCCTTTTCTCGGCCGGGGTGGGGGGTGGCATCCTTTCTTTTTGGAACCTCCCTGCTATTGCTTTTTAAACACTTACTTGCTGAGTTTGTTTGATTTGCTTTTTGAAAAAGATAGAAGTGGTAGCACTAAACATCTTGGCAAACTTGTAGAGGGAAGTCTGGAACATCTGGGAAATTCTTTGAATCAGCTTACCTCTCTCACACTTTTTAATGAGCTCTGCAGTTGATGGCCCTAAAACTACTTTATATCTAGAGGAAAATTCATGTGTTAAGCTTTGACATCTTCCATGAGGTTTCCTAATAACAGTTCCAGTGGCAGCAGCCCTGAAAGAGGCATCAGCAGAATCAGAAGCAGATTAATCAGTGAGTAGCCACTTGAGACACAGAAGCAATTGGGTTACACAAAGAAGTTTTTTTTTCTACAGAAGTGGAAACAGATACCATTATATTACACATGTTCTCAAAAGAGGCAAGCATAAACATTAACATATGAGCTTGACAGCTTTAATTCCAAAAATATGTGTTGCAGAATAATGCACTTTTCCCATTTCAAACAAAAGCTTTCCCATCCTTATCAGAAGGGGAAGAATTGATATAAAGCAGATGTTTAGCAGCAGCTGAGTTCGCTAGGGCTATAGCGACTGTGTCTGATCTGGGAATAGTGTTCTTGGCATTCCTGCAAGCCCTGTTCATAGGTTAATAGGTAGTTGTTAGTCATGTGATCCAGGAGACCATTGAAAAGCCCTGTCTATTTTGTCCTTTGTCCCAGAACACTGACTGATTAAGTGACTTGTGTAGAGTCATACAGTAGACAAATGGATGCTGAGGGAATCAATCCCTGAACTTCCATCATGCAACACCTGCATTTTTCACAGATCGCCCATGTCATTCACACTTGTCTATTTGGCAAGGTGTCCATGGGGACCTCAGTTTTCCTCTTACGAAAACTGTCCTGATACCAGAAGCATAGCTGTGCAATCTACACAGCCACCCCAGCAAAAACAGAGAAAAAATAAAAACAGACATACTTCTACTGGCACACCAACCAGGTGGCCAGATGCATGGCACTCCCCATAACTCTTAAGTTTCCAGATTTTTGCAGAATAACCAGATTATTGCCTCATATTTTGGTCTGTTCCTCATAAAATGTGTGGTTTTCTGGTAAATCACTAAGGATTGAAGTCATTATGGGCGGCACAGTGGTGCAGCGGTTAACGTTGTCGCCTCACAGCAAGAGGTTCTCTGGTTCGATTCTCGGCTGGGGTGCCTTCTGTGTGGAGTTTGCATCTTCTCCCTGTGTTCGCGTGGGTTTCCTCCCACATTCCAAAGACATGCATCTGGAGAGTTTCTCCCCAGGCCTCCGCTGAAAACAGGCTCTGTGGAACCTAGCCGGACATTCCCGGTCAACAAATGTTAAATAATGACACGCATTTACATTTCTGACTTTATATCATTTGGAAAATGTATGCTAACACAAAAACTGTTATTCTAGTAACTTTCCAAGTTTATAAAAACAATTTTTAAAATCTGTCCCTATCTTTGGGCCTTTGTTCCCTCATTATTCTAGGCTTTGCCCAGATTTCTTGTGCTAAGAAGTTGAGAGGTATGCACGTGCCTCCCTCCGGTCCCAGCCATTCAGGTCCCATTTGTGTGCCCTGCTTGAAACCCAACTTTAACATATTTTATTTAAAAAAAAATTCTTCTTTCAAATTGTAGCAAACTGTTTGCTAAAAGTGTACATGTTTATTGTGAATGATTTACAGCTGTATAGCTCATCAGATGAGAAGCTGAAAGCACAACTGTATAGTGGGTCCCAACATTTCAAATTGTTACAACACAGGTCACTATATCTGTGTCATCTTTTCATGGGGATTTACCAACAGGTTAGATGAGACTGAAGCTAAAACTATTGTAAGTCTTGGACATCTGCATTTAATTTTGGTAACATGGTCACGTTAGCAAACTACATAGTCTGTCTGTCATAACTGCCTGTCATTTCCATAGTTCACTATGTAGCTAATGTGTGCGTGTGCACAACAAATGTTCCTTCTCTTTTTGTGTCTCTTCTCCCTTGCAGAAGTATATACACATCATGCTGCTGTTTAGCCTGGTTGTGATAGCCGCGTGTCTGTCTGTGTGCAATGGGGTGGAGAGGAGCAGGCCCTGCAGGAGTATGGGGGCCGTCTGCATCTAATGGGATGTAAACAAACTTCTACTCTCAGCACAAAAAATAAGGTTTTTATGTGCATGTCTGAATCTGATGAATAAAATTCTGGCATGTAAATATAAATAAATGAAACATCTGGATTGTATCTATCAGCCTCGATTAACCAATGCATGAAACTCAGTCCTGATGGAGCAACTTCTTCCCCAAATGATAATGATGCACCTTTTCACTATTGTTCATTTCCATATGTACCACTTTCATTACCCAATATAGAGGCCTGTTGCATACTATTTTCCCATCCACCAATTATTGTGTATTTTCATTACTAATGGCCCTCCACAATGCATGTTGTTGCTGCACACCCTGTGCAGCAGTGAGATGTTTTCTCTTGTGTGCATGTATATAACCACTAACTACCCACCTCTATATGAAGACATCTGCCTATCCCACATACCTTTATAACAAATTCCTTCACAATGTCTTTTAAAAATAGGAAAAACATCCAAAAGTATATAATTACTATGTTGTAAATTTCCAAGACCATGCACAATCTCCACCCCACTGATTCTCATTAATTTAGTGCCAGGTTTCCTGTATCCTCACTTTTGCCTGTCCTTGGCAAACAGAAATAGGAGACATATGAGTTTCACTTATCTGCTGTAATAGGAACACATTGTGCTAACATCATGGATTTGTCCTTTGCAGACTGTAGGCTCCTAACTAGATGCTTAGCAGGATGACATTTGAGGTGATCAGTGACACACATAATACAACATGCGATGAGATGTAATGTTTATTACCTGTTGTAGCCTGATTCAGAAGCTACCTATCTGACAGGCAACAATCAGTCCAGTGCAAAGGAGCTCTGTCTACACAACTTCCAACCACCACAGGAGTCCCACAGGGCTCTATACTGGGCCCACTATTGTTCTCTATTTCCACAAATAACCTCAACAGCTCCACACAACATGCCACACTCATACAATATGCAGATGATTCATCTCTGATCTGCTCCACCTCATCTGCCACCACCTTACATACACTCACTCAAGATACCTTTAACTCAGTATAAAAATGAATATCAGGTATCCAACTAATTCTAAATCCCAAAAAGACAAAACTGCTACTATTTACTCCTAATAGGTCAAAAAAACCCTCTCCTTTACTATAACATCTAAGGATGGCACCATCATCTCCCCTTCTAACCACACCAATGTTCTGAGCATTGAAATAGACAATAATCTCCACTTTGATGTTCACATCTCACATACCATAAAACTAGTACACAAAAAGCTAGGCTCCCTACATAGGCATAAATCCTTTCTCTCACAAAAAGCAAGAGTCACTCTTGCACAAAGCCGCCTCCTCTCAGCTCTATTATACACAGCACCAATCTTTAGCCAAATTAGACAATGTGACCTAGACAAACTAGAATCATGCTACAATAAAATAGCCGAGTTTGCTACTAACTCAACCTATAGAACCCATCACTGTGCTACACTAAAAAAAGTAAAATGGCTTGAGGTACCACAGCTACTTAACTATCACCAGCTGGGCACAACCTACAATATTCTCAAATATCCTGAAAGAAAATCCTCATTATCCAACCTACTTACTGTCTATACTGCAAACTGGTACCTAAGATCTAGTGAAACATCTCTCCTCTCTATCACCAAGGCTAACAATAATGCAGGGAAAGCACTCTACTCCCACACTGTTACCAGAAATTGGAACTCTCTTCCCCTATCCGTGTCCACTGCCCCCTCCACATCCATATTCAAAAACTCCCTTAAATCGCATTTTCTTAGTACGTGGTTATGCCCTTGTATCACATAACCCTACCCACACTGCTATTAACTCCCCAACCTCTTCTCTGATCACATGCTGGATCTCTGCATACATGATGGAATCTGTTTTGTGTAGTATGCTGGATGTACTGCAACTGACACTGTCTTTTACCTATGTTCTATAGCTTCTTTTACCTGGAGTGTTTTATTAATTTCTTGTTATATTACTATGCTCAGCATACATGATGTAACCTGTTTTGTGTATTATGCTGGATGTACTGTAACTGACATTGTCTTTTTACCTATGTTCTATATCTTCTTTTACCTGAAGTGTTTTATTAATCTCTTGTTATATTGCTATGCTTAGCATACATGATGTAACCTGTTGTGAGTATTATGCTGGATGTAATGTATTTGTATAACTTGATGCCGGAGCTTTTCTCCCTGGGCCTCCGCTGAAAAAGGACCTGGTCCAATCAGAATTTCCCGGTTAACGAATGTAAAATAAAATAAAATAAATAAGTAAATAATGTTTATTACCTGTTGTTCCACAGTTAGAACAAAATTGTTGTCAAATAATGCAGTATGTGCATGGGTCATGTACACTACTCATCTGTTAGACACTGTGCATATTATGTGATTATTCCTGTTAGATGTAGACATTATTCCTTATGAATTTCTGTGACATGTCAGTTTCTGACATTACACACTTCTACTTCTGATATCTGTTATAGACATACAACTCAGTCCTGCATCTGAGAGGCAGATGTCATTGCTGTTTGACATTCATCATGGATATGTGCTTTGCAGAACGTATAACCAATTTAAGGTAGATTGTGCATGCATGACGTATATACTACAGTTAACATAGCCATGGTGACTATTCTGTTGCTGTAGCTGCAGTGTTGTTTGCAAATGGTCTGAGAATGTTGTGATGTATGACCAAAGAGGTGCTGCTTACAGATACATACAGATCAGAACATCATGCAGAAGTGCCAGTGCATTTTGCACCAATATATGTACACACCATTTCTGCAATGTACAAGTATGTCCTAACAAACTGCAGTCACCACAAATGAATGTAGTGAAACTTGCTTGACTATACACATTGCTTTGCTTCTATGCATACATTTTTGTGTGTGCTATAATATGGCCTGGGCAGTTGCACAATTACATATTACATCATTTATATTCTGGGAGCCAGCTCTATTGTTTTACAGGGATAAAGTCCTGATTACAACTCATGTGAGCCACATTCTGTTAGCAGCTTGGATACCTGATGGGGCTGCCAGGGGAAGATGGTCATGTCTATTTGGAGAGGAGAGGGTGGGGCAGAGCAGGACACATGCAGCCACAATCCCTTAGAGGAGAGATGTTGTTGCGGTGCATGTCCTGAGGGTAGAATTTCCATTCACCATGTCACTGACTGGTGGTATCCTTCATGAGTGAGTGTACAGCAGCATACATTCACAGGGGGAAAGTCAGGCAGGTCCTTGCAGTGGAAAGGGTATCCCATTCTCTCCTCATGGAATGGTGATGGGCCATCCAAATGCCCTTATTGTTGCATTCCTGGTAAGGGTACAAGCAATGCTCATGGCTGCTTGCATAGTGGACCTTAAGGGCATCTCACTCCTCACTAGTGTAATGAAGAAATTATCCATAAAGTGTGAAGAATCGGCATAGTATAACTGATGGATTTCTGATGGTTGGCAGACATGGGGTCAAAAGGTACACAGGAAAAAAGAACAGTTCACACTCTGCCATATTATACTGCACATTTATCATTCTATTCATATCTGTAATATTGCTTTTGTGCATTGCTGGACAGAAAACATACAATATTCATTCAATTGTCTCCTTACTTTACATGCATTCATCCATTCTTTACATTATGTTTTACACCCTGTGCAGCTAAGCCACATTACAGTACATTTTGTGGACCACCAAACAGACATAAGTGACATACATGCTGCCTAGAGTGTTGTGGTGTACAGTGCAGGAGCAATTCTTATGCTGCTTGTAATGCTGTGAATTTGGATGCAGCAGCATGCTTTTTTTAGATACAGACCAAGTGAAACAGACATATCATCTGCTACACCATTATCATAGCAGTCCATATGCAGACAGCAGCATTTTCCCAATTTGTATATTGACTGTGAAATCTGTAACAGTTCTTACAGAGCTACACATCTGCTTTGTGAATGCTGAGCTTTTAGTTTTTTTCTTTTTTATTAATATATTTTAGTTGGTGTTGTCATTAACAAAAAAGTTTATGGATCTTAATATACTGCAATGTAAAAGAGTTTGTGTACAATTGTCTACCCTCTCCTCCCCCATGCCAGCTCCAAGAGGTACCTGAGCAATAAGTCAAACTCAGGTCACCTGGGTCGTAGCCAGGGCTTTATCCCATTATACCAAGACAGTTGGCATAGAGTTTGTTAAGTGTGAAACAGAAATGTAGAGCACATATGTATGTATAACCAAAACAAGTTATTAATAAAGTGTTGCATACTTTCCATGGTGCACCTGTAAGGAAATCATGACCTTTTGGGCAAGAGAATAGTGTCAGTAACCAGTTCCTCTCACAAGTGATAATAACCTAAAACTATCTACATCACTGGCCAGAAAGCAAGGCATGCTTAAATATGTATAAATATTATGCCAAAGCTTAAGGCACCGAAGTGGAAGTCTGAAGTGAGGGAATTCCGCACAGCCAGCGCTGTCATCTTTAATAACTGAGAAACAGGAAGAGTTTCATTAAGTTCCTCCTCCCACTAGACCAGAGTGAGGCTTATGTAACTGCAGTATTTTAGTAAATATGGGCATTGGGCCAGAGTGACTGGGACAATCTGCTGAACAAGTCACCAAATGTTGGCTCTTCATTCAGGAGAATCTTACATGCGGATATCCAACCTGTGAATCCATTAAACAGAGAACTCTACTCCCTGTCATTAAATCATTAGCTTTACAACCTAGCAAGTCTGCTGTATTTATTTATTTATATTTATTGACATTTGTTAACCGGGTTTTTACAACTGGGCTTGAGGCCCATTTTCAGTGGAGACCCAAGGAGAAAAGCTCCAGTAATACATTTTAAAACAAGTACAATTTTAAACAATATTGATATAATAGCAGTTATAGCAAAACGATTCACATATGTTGGGATACATGCATAAAGTTAAAGTTGCATTAAAAAGAAGCTAAGTAACAATTTTACATTGATATAGTTCAATAGGTCAACAATTAACATTTTTTGTTTGTATAAAATTGTGAAAATGCATAGTAGACACATTGGAGAGAGAGGTGTAATGAGGTACTAAGTATGGTCCTTTTGAGGGTGCATAAAGGGAAGGAAGACTAGGTATGGTCATGGCAAGGGCAGGTTCTGGAATTGAGAAAATAAGCTTTTAGTTCATTTGTGTGAGGTGTGGGAGATTGAACGTAAGTCAAGGGGAAATTTGTTCCAAACATGGGAAAGGGAGTGTTTATAGAGTAGTTTGCCTACTGACCTTTTTGGGTGGTAGTTATCAAGTAATTGTTGTTTAGAAGTACGGAGGGTCTGGGATGGGATGTAGATGGAGACTAAGGAAGATAGAGATGGACAGAAGGAGGGTTTATAAAGAATATAGTGTAGCATATGAAATTGATAAGATAGCAGAAACTGGGGAAGTTCAAGCCATTGAAGAGAGTTTAAAGAAATGCAGTGGTGTGAGTTGTATGGGGAGTTAGTAATGAATCTGGCTATTTTATGGTAAGTCTGTTGCAGTTTGTTTAGAGTGGAGGCCTGGATATTGGCAAGAACTGGGGCAGCGTATAAGAGGGAGGGTAGGAGGAATGCCTGGTCCAGGGTAAGTCTAGATTCAGGGATTAGGAATTTTTTGTTCCGATATAGCAGACTTAGTTTCTGTTTTTTTTTTTTTTTTATACATTGGAGTATGTGTAGGTTGAACTTGAGTTCGTCATCGATAATGACCCCTAGGAGTTTTGTGTGGGTGTCAGGTTGGATATTTGTATTGTTAGAAGATGTAATAAAAAAGGAGGTTTTGTGATGAGAAAGAGAACTGGGAAGGAAAAGTAGGAGTTTGGTCTTTTTGGGATTTAGGATCAATAGGTTGTGACAGAGCCATTGTTCAGTGGATAGTAGGGCCTGTTGGGTCAGGGAGTGTAGTTCAGGAATGTTATTTGAGATGGATATAAGTGTGGAGTCATTGGCATACTGAATAAGGGAGGATTCTTTGCATGAGGTGTAAAGATCATTGGTGAAGATTTTAAACAAAAGGGGTCCCATGATGGAGCCTTGGGGAACACCAGTGGAGATGGGAAGGAAAGGTGAGGAGGATGAGAGCCATTTGACAGATTGTTCCCTGTCAGATAGGTAGCTATTAAACCAGGCAAGTGCGGAGGGGGATAGGTGGAGATTTGTGAGTTTGGATAGTAGTAGAGGATGAGAGACAGTATCAAAGGCTTTGGAGAGATCTAGGAAGAGACAGGAAATGAGTTTATTGTTGTCTAGGGCCTCTGCAATGATATGAGTGAAGGAGAGGAGGGCAGTGATGGTGCTGTGGTGAGGACGAAATCCAAGTTGTGTAGGGGTAAGTAAGTGGTGTGTGAAGAGGTGATTGAGAAGCTGTGAGTGAATACATTTTTCTAATATCTTGGAGAGGGGGGACAGAATGGCAATGGGTCAGTAGTTTGAGGGGTCAGTGGAGTTTTCACCTTTATGAAGAGGGATAGTGAAGAAAGATTTCCAAAGGGTGGGGACAGTTGATTCCAGAATAGATCGATTAATTAGTATAGATACAGGATAGGCAATTGAGTCAACAGCAAGTTTGAGGAATGTAGGAGATAGATTGTCAGTGGAAGGAGAGCAAGGTTTTAGCTTGAGTAGTAGAGATTTGATGTAAGTAATGGGCACTTGCTCAAAAGAAAACAAAGTTGTGTTAGTGGGACTTGGAGAGGTGGGTGTCGAAGTAGAGTTTGGCTTAGAGGTTACCAGATTTTGGATGGAAGAGAAAGTGTTTATTCAGGAGGGTAGCTGTTTCCTGAGAGGAAGAGTTAGGGTATGGGGTGGGATTAGAGGGCTTTCCAGGATAGAGGATGTTGTTGAGAGTTGACCAAAATTTTTGAGGACTGGATTTGTTGTTAAGCTGAGCAGAGCTATAGTATAACTTTTTGTCATTAGTTGTATGTTTTTTGCAAGGTTCCTCAGTTGCCTGTATTTTTGAAGAAAAGGTGGTTGTTTAGTTTTAGTCCAGGTTTTCCAAGCATGATCTCTTTGTTTCATAAGGGACCTGGTCTCTTTGGAGAGCCAGGGAGCATGTTTTGATTTTACTTTGATCTTCCTAGAGGGAGCTAAGGAGTTTAGAGTATTCATGAAGATGCTATTGAAAGTGCTTACAGCATCGTTTAGGGGGAGGTATTTTAGAATGGACCAATCTATGTTGTGGAGAATGGAGTTAAATTGGGATGAATTGAAAGTCGATAGTTTTCAACAGTCTTTGATAAGGTGGGGTTTAGGAATATGGGAGTAGTGTCTTAAGATGGTGGTAGGGAGATGATCACTGAGGGAGTCAGGTAAGGTGGTGGGATTGTGGTATTGGTGGGGGGAATTGGTAAATATCCAGTCTATGATGGAGCCGGAAGAGGAATTTTTGTGAAAGCGAGTGGGAGATGTTATAAGTTGGTGGAAGCTATATAGGTGGATACTGAGTTGGGGGGAGTCAGTTGTGAGTTTGGACCAATCAATGTTGACATCACCAAGGATAAGTGTCTCATATGGTATGTTGTGGGAGAACCAGGATAGGATGTTTTCAAGAATGGGCAGATTGTTACCAGGAGGAAGGTAGATAGAGGCAATTGCAAGTTTTTTGTGGGGATTCAGATGGCAGTTAATGATGATGATTTCAGCTGGGAGGAAGTCAGGAATTGGGGAAGGGTATGGTGAGAGGTTAAGAATGCTTGAGTAGAGGATGGCCACGTCACCACCTTTTTTTACAGGTCTATCAGATCGGAAGATATTATAACCTGGTGGGAGTATTTCACTATTTGAGATGTGTGGCTTGAGTCAGGTTTCGGATAGGGAGAGGATATGAGGGGTATTGAGAGCTATCAACAAGTGCATCTCAGTGACTTTATTTGCTAGACTCTGAATATTCAATGAGTAAATAATTAAGTATTTGGATGGAGATGATTGTTGTGACTGAGGTTGGTGACTGTTAAAGGAGTAAGATGGGGACAGTGTAGAGGGAGTTTTGGGGAGAGAAGAGGGGCTAGGGTTGGGATGGATATCTCCAGAACAAAGTAGGTTTTAGTGAGGAGAAAGTGTGTAGTAGATGCTAGACGGAGTTTGTATAGTTTTGACTTAGCTTTGTGGGAAGGTTTAAAAACCTGTATTATGGATAGTTTATATAGACTTGAGATATAGGCAGTAAAGAGATTAGGGAAGATGGTAAAAGATGAAGTAGTTGGATATATGTTGTATGAGTGAGAAGTTGGTGAACATAGGAGTGGGTCAGAGAGATTGGAGTGGTAAGAGTGGTAAGAGGTGGAGATAGAGAGAATAAGGAGTATTGTAGAAGATATTAGAAAATAATACATGTTGGAATAAAATATGGTCAGATAGAGTAGGTAGAGAGACAGTGGTATAGATGAAGTGGTGTTGACAAGATTGACAGAATAGTAAGGTGGTTGTGGCAATAGGCAGGAAGTGGAATTGTAGTGGCTAGTGGGACAGGAAGGGGAGGGATAGTTAGGTATAAAGGTAATTGTAATGGGGGTGGGTGAGAATGGGGGTAGGGTAGGGGAGCGAAGTGAGCCTGAGCATAACGAGGGTGAATGTAGCGGTGCTAGCACCCTGGTCAAGATGAAGTCATAGAAACAATCAGAAAAGATAGTGAATAACTAGCTTGAGAGGCAAGGATATAAAGTTTCTAAAGGTATAGTCACCAGAAATAAAATAAAAATAAATAAAATATGAGCAGAAGTTAGCTTACAAAAGGACACTGGCCTCAAGCTACACAAGTAGATTTACTTGAAGGAAATGCAATGCTGTATGGTTAAAATAAGCTACACTACAGAGGGGCTTTGCAGGGGGAGAGAGAGGTATTACTAGCAGCTAAAAGCAGGGCAAAACATAAAAAAAACATTAATATGTAAGATTCTGAAGACAGTAAAATAGGGCAGGTGCACTAGGAAAGGCAATTATGAGTGAGGCTAGAAATGAATTCAGGGAAGGGTAAAGTGCAGAACAGGAGAATATACACAGAAACAGTATGAGGATAGTGGGTAACCAAAGAGAAAGGATAGGAGCTGCTGGCGTCTGCTTTTCGTGGTGACTAGCAAAAAAACACTAAATTCTTGTTGTGCTTATAAAGTCTAGCATTACTTAAAAGATTAGCTTATGTAGTAGTTATTTACTGGGACACATACTTCAATGGTATTATTTTAAGCTTAAAATGGTGGCTTCCGGACAGATAGTTAGAGTTGCAGGGTATCTGTTAAGGTCCTCAAACCTGTGCTGCCTATACTGTGGCCAGGAGAAAACCGCAGGGAAAAATCCACTAGGGCTATAAAAACAGAGAGGAGGGAGATTAGCTATGAGCAAGTAATTCAGGAAAAGAGCAAGAGACAAAAATACCATGGGTAGAGAGAAAAAAATTAATACAGGTAGGCAGAGACAGTATACCTAGCATTAATTTCCATTGTATGAGTGTCTTACACACATAGCTAGCTAAGAACACCTCAGTGTTTACACCTATGCATAAAGTAATGCAGAACAACAGTAATTAACAACAGCACAGTGTAGACATACACAAGGCAATAATTCACAAAGCAGGAAAACAGAAATCCAGGATACTGAGGACAACAATTGGTACACTTTCAGGCAATAGTTCTTCCTTTTACTTTAGTGCTACACCAAGAAATTACAGTGAAAATACTATAGATACATCTAAATGTGAAGTTAAGGTGCCTGCTGCTCCTTGCAACAAGAAACTTAGTTGGTAAATATACACATTTACAGTTTTCTTTCATTAAAAAACAAGAAATAATATGAGTACAATTCAAATGCTAAGCTACTGTACAATGTATGGGAACACCTGTCTGTGTCATGGAACTGTATAACACTAGCTGCCACATATCACTAATCACTTTCATTTTGTACAGCAAACTTAAGTGCTGCAGTAAAGAAGTACTGAACTCATTACCTCCGAGTGACGCCTCCAGGTGCATCTGCACTTAACTCCTACTGACGCCTCTAAGTGTCAAAAATTGCTTGTTCATATTTGTATCAATAATTCCAAAACCAAGCTATGTACAAGGTATTAAAAGATTTCATCTTAAAGATTACAAAATGGCAAACTTAACTACATTAATATTTGACTTCTGTCTAGTGCAAGTAAAGAGATATTAACTGTTGTTTTTATGATATCTATTTACATAGATATAATTTTCACATTTTTCTAAATATCTCAACAAGCAAGTAACATAGGCAGAACTCCTTAGGCTTATATGAAAGTTCGCAGCTAAATGAATAAAATGTTGCTGACAGTATGTGTGTAACTTAAGACTGTAAGTTGTTTATAAAATATTACAAATGTAATAGTTACTGTGTTTACTGTAATTTATAAAATTCCGTTTAATACCTAGAACCTAAAGAATATTGCCACTGTAAAAATAGGTTGTGCTGAAGGGTTTGCCATTTACACTTCTTTTTAACCCCTACAGTTCCAAAGATATGAACATTTGTTTGAAATGTGAGGACATAATTTGATTCTATCAAAAGGCTTAGGCTCCGCCCATTGGAAGTTACAGTGCGAACTTCCTGAGCTCTGCTGGAGTGGTGACTACATTATACTACATGGAAAAAGTATGGGATGACCAAAGGAGAAATACCTGACCTTGATAAGATACCTGCCTCAGTCTTATTACTGGAGTATCTGTCTGGTTATGTCCTTGAAGTGACAGTTCCAGCAGGCAAGCTAGTTACACCTCAATGTGATGCTAGCACAAGTCTGAAAAACTGATTTCCCTTCTCTCATTGGTACAATCAAAGTATTGAAACTTACACTTAGGGGCTTCTCATTCAACACAAAATCTGTCAGTAGCATCAATAAAAAGATTTGAACCAACTGGTGATTAACCAGGAAGGAAGAACTTAGAAAGGATATTTGTTATTACCTCATTCACTATCCCCCAAAAGTTAGCCCCAGCTGACTCCATTCTGACAAATTTCAAAGAAGTTTCTCCATTAACTTGTTAAGCATTTCTACTGGTTTAGTAAGTGTCTAGAGACCTAGGCAGTTTAAGCCTTGGGATAACCACTTCAAGCCTAATTCTGTCATGGTCTATTTGCAAGATTCTTCCATTAATGGGTAGAAATCAGATTTGGTAAGGTTAGGTCTACAGTTTAAAAATGTGCTGTAACCTCAGATAATATGCTGTGATACTTCCCTGACAGCTTGTGCAAAATGGCAGGCTAGGAATAATACATACAGTCATAGATAATTACTAGGCAAGCTGCTTGTGTTGGTCATTTTAAGCCTGGCCAATTTTCCTTTCAGTAGTGACTCAAACCCTGTACTTTGTCTGTATAATGCAAACACTTTAACCATTAAACCAAACCCCAACATTGAAGCAACACCTTTCTCACAATCTGTGTTAGGGCTAGTCACTGGTAGTGTAAACGTTGGCTCTAGGTGATTTGGTTACTAATGTTGATATGACACCCCCAGCCCAATATAAAAATGGGAAAATGGGAACTGACAACAACTTAACACAGTATCTCATATCCTCTCTTTCTTTACTTGATAACAATGGCTGAGGTACACACCTGAAAGAATAGGATAACATGGAGCACCCTTACCTGGTACCATTTGAGATACCAAAGGAGAGAGGGAGGACTCCCCTCTTGCATAATAAATTTTGAAAAAAATCCTAATGTAATTATTAAATTATGGAATACTCATTTTACTAAATCTGACAAAAAGAAGGTCCATCTCAGGCTAACAAATGTGTCTTCAAGGACTAACTATAGGAAACTTCATTTTTTTCATCAGTCACATTATCCAATGCTAGGATATGCTACAACCCAAAAATGAGAACAGGCATGTGTGGCTCTGGCAAAACCAACGTGTCCACTGTTCAGCAGAGGCAGTCAGACCTTGATGCTAGTACACTGACTAAAATTTTGGGCTCAAAATTTATCAGGGAGATCCGAGGACACATTAAGAGGCCTTCCTAGGTTTGGGGAGAAGCATTGTGGAGGCCTAAAACCCTTCAGCTTGAACAGTGTGCGCTTCTTCAAGGTATTCAAATAACTTACTTGGGGAGAAGTTACTTTCCTAAAATAGGATTTACACTCCAGAAAATTAAGGCTGGCTGAGCCAGAAGCTATTTTAGCTATTTTAGGGGGCAAGAGTAGAATAAGGATAGTGATTATTTCTTCAAATTATACTGGCATGTCTAGAAACTCCTTAGCTGTGCTTGACAATTGCACCAAATCTATTAGGCTTCATAAAGTCAGTCTCACCGAACTTCAATAACTCCATATCATTTTTGAAAATAACATGCAAAACAGTTAGCTACATATATTATAAAGGTGATTGACTAGTCATTACAGCATTGATAGGCATGGCAATATGAAAAAATTGTGTGTGTGGTGTGTGTGTGTGTGTGTGTGTGTGTGTGTGTGTGTGTGTGTGTGTGTGTGTGTGTGTGCGCGAGTGTGTGCGCGTGCATGCACGCTCACGCACATGTGCAACACTATAGGACTACATGCACATGTACATACACAATCTACTCTGATTCCCTGGCATATCTACATTTTGTGATTGTTAAATTTGGGGCGGGGGAGTAAAATCAAACTCACTAACAGCACTAATCATGGCATTGATGTAACAGGTATTTCTTTTAATATGTGTGGGTAAAGGGCAGAAAAACATAGAAACATTCTGAACTGGACCATTTCTTGTGTGTTGGAGGGAGAGCCAATTAGGTTCCACAAATTAATAAGTCTAAGTTCATGTTTGAATCTCAGCTGCAAAATATTCTTCTTTGTGGTGAGGTTTTGGATAATTTCCTCTTTTTGTACCTGCATTTGTGCTGGATTTATCATACTGTCATCTGCTGTATTACTACCTTGACTGAGCTTTGGCTGTGTCACCCTGAAATTAAATTATTTCTAAGTTGTTACATGTGTGGTTGCTTTAGCTGAAAGAGGAGTTAGTGCATGCATAAGAGCTACCATTGGGTTTGTGTTTTTGACATTGCTGAATGCTTATGAATTTGGTCCTGCAAGACATGCTATGTGCCAGCAGGTCCAGGCAAGTGTTAGGTGATGTATACAGCTGGAGCATCACGATAGTGAGGTGAATCGAGGAAGCAGTAGAAACCAGTTAAGTGATCTCATGAGTATATAGTGTTATACCTTAAATAGTATTATACTTTAGATCAGCTAGTCACTAGTAAAAATAGAAAATATGCAGCTGGTTGTTAGATGGGCTCAATGGAAGGGTAGCAGAAGGAAAGGGAAGCGACAAAAATGGAAAAAAGACTAAAAACTGCATGAATGCAATGTATCGGGGCATAATAAAAGTCATTCCACTGTGGGCGTCTAGCTGAAGAGAAATTCTTATATAAATTAATTTTCATCCATTGGAACAGCTAACTGTCATTATAACCTTTAACATGATGCCCTTGTTGTAACTGTGTTCCTTAGAAACCAACCATATGACAAAGGGGATTACCTGATGGGTGCAGTCCACAACAAAAGCTGCAAGTGTCCAAAGGCCACTCCCAGAAACTTGTCTGGATTGATGGTAAGTGGACATCAAAGCCCCTTCATAGGTAAGTACTAAGCTAGCTGCCCTTGTGGGCCATTTTAAGCCTAGCCAATCTCCCTTTTCTGCTCAAAATAACCTATCCATTTGGTTAAAGGCCTTACCCATCCCATGGCTGATAATTATATATTAGCCCTAATGAGAATAACTGGGATCATACCATAGATAATTTGAGAGGATGCATGCAAGGGATAAAGCATTTAGGAGCTGCCTGTGTCCAATAGTGGTAAAGGGGGCAGTCTTGGTGTAATTTTTCTGTTTCCTATCCATAGATCTATTTTGCTTCTGAATATGGACATGGATGAACTTCGTTTTATGTGGATGAGGAGTTTGTTCCACAGCAACAGTATCCTCTGTGAGATACACTTGTCCCTCCAAACCATTCTGTTGATGTTGAAGAAGAGATTTAGATACATAGACCGAGTATTTCTGATGTTATTTGACCTTTGGTATTGGCTTTTATTTCAGAAAAGTAGATGACAACAGGAAAAGTCCCAGCACAGAACATGGGGGAACTCCACTAGTGACTGGTCTCTGCTGGGGTAATTTCCCCTATTTTGTGCAATGTGTGAGCTAGCTGGCAATCCAGCAGATGACATATTCCCAGTTTATTTACTTTTTCTACTATGCTTGAGTGGGGAATTGTGTCAAAAGCTTTGGCCAGGTCCATGTAAGCATTTTGCCTTCATCCATTGCTTTGGTGACCTTTTCAAAAAAATCTACCAGGTTGAATAGGCATGACCTGCCCTAGATGAATCCAGACTGAGATGAGTCCAGTGTTTGGAGGTCCCCTGTGTTCTGTTTGATTAATTCCATGATAAGTCTTTCCATGGCTTTGCATATGAGGCTGGTCAGACTTATGGGTCCATAATTGTTGGTCTGTGGAAGGTTCCCCTTTATGTAGGAGAATGACTGTAGCTGTTCTCCATTCACTTGGTTCATAACCTGTATGGGAGCCGAGACTGATTAGCGTTGTTAGCGGTGTAGCTAAATCATGCTTCATGCTATTTAATATGCATCCAGGGATATTGTCAGGTCTCATCAATGCAGTATTTTTAGCTTTTGATAACACTTTTAGGACTTGGTCTTGTGTGATAGCTGGAGGTGAGCCAGTTTCAGGTATATCTTGAGTGACCAATGGAGGGGAAAGAGGGGTAAAGTTAGAGCTAAATTTATTGGACAGTATGCTAGCTATATTATCAGCCTCAGTGTAGGTAACATTGTCAAAATCATCTCAGCACATTACTGCATTGTGCTTTTTAGATTACGAACATAACTAAAAAATGCCTTAAGAGTGTCTTTGGCTTAGGTAGCTATTTAACTTCAAACGTGGCTTTTGTGGATTTTTTATTAAGCTCCCAAGTTGTTTGCTTATTTCAGTGACAAGGACGCTAACATTCTGGGAATCACACTTCTTACTTTTGGCCATCATTCTATTCCTGCTAATACAAAGCTTGTTAATATTATGGTTCCACAATGTGGGTTTGTTTTTAGGGATTGACTTGCATTTGTTCCTACTGGGTACAGCTGCATCTCTGCAGCTATTTACATGCTGGTATAGTGTGGTGGTATACATTTCTGCGTATTCATTGGAGTTAACTGGATGTGGTGGGGTTTCAAAGCTTGCTAATGTATTACTTAAGAGTTTTTAGGCCATTACCTTTCCACCCTAAGCTATTCTGTCCGAAGTCTGCATCTATTATTCAAATAATTATTTAATTCTGGACATTCTCATTATTTATACTGTTGTGTTTTCAATAAATATTCAATTCCTGCTTTTCATAAAAGTTACAGTTATTATACTCTTCCTTAAAACAGCGGTTGCGTTAGTCTTTTTTGCTGATCATGTACCTGTAAAAATAAATGATGTTATCTCATGATTTTTAAAATATCCTGCATTCAATAGCATCTTAAATACAATAATTTATCTAGAACTGTTACATTTTTCACACTTTAATTTTCTGTAGTAAAACACTCAAAAATTCTATTCACACCCATAAAAAGTAACTGACAGAAAATTGTCTCTGCCATGCATTCTGTGTTTCAGTGAGAGTGTAGAGAGGTTATCAGGAATGCAGCCCTCAGTGAAGGAGACAGATGCACTTCTATACAGTTAGCAGAATGATAGCTAAAGTTTATAAAATTTAGTTTGTAATTCAGCATTAAAAAATGTCAGGTAATACTTTTTCATTAGGAGGACTAACGGTTTATGTCTGGTTTGGTTCAGAGGTTAACATTATCCTAGATTTGTAAACGAGGCTCTCTATTGCTTACTTTATTGGGGTGGTATGAAGGGTTATAAAAATAACAGCTATCGTTAGCTTGTTTAGCAGAGTATGAAGAAGTTCTTTCATGTATTTCTACTTCAGATTGCTGGTCAGATTTATGTTAAGTTTGATTATAGACAAATTGCTTATTTGCTGTTATAATCTAACTGAGCCTTGAGGCTCACAGCTAAAGAAAATCTGGCTGATCTTGCTAGTTCAGTGAAGTAGATGGCACCCTATAGTGTCTCACGAATATTTATTTCAGCATCAGTGAAGTTGAACGACATTCTGTGACCTTTACAGCGTCAAGGAGCTTTTTAGATAACTGTGTTCTCTAGGAAATAAAGGTCTCATAAACATTAATTTCTTTTGAGTGTCAGGCACTCACTTCATATATGAGAGCCTTAAATATTAATACAGAGCCCTCTTAATATGATGCAGTATCTGACTTTTCCTTCAGAATAAGCTGACTGAATGTATTTTGGTTTTTGCAGGAGACAATCTCCACTGTGTTTAAACTGCTTAATGCACTGAACTAATATAATGCAGTCTTTGTTACTTCAAAAATATGTTTGTGGCCATATCAAATATTTCTAACTTATAGATGGTTCTAAACACTGAACTGGGTAAATATATTGCATATGTAGCTCGTGAACCTATATTTAACCTTTGGGACTTCTTCCATATCACAATGTTTTGTTCATAGGTTCATAGGTTCATAGGTTCATACTAGGCTATCTGCCCGAGGGCATTTACAAGCCTAGCCCTTCGTTTTGTGGCTTACGCCACCCCTTTAGTATGGGGAACTATACCCATTATTTTGCTGCGCCTCTGTCGAGCAGTGACACTGAGGTAATCCCTGGGGTATATCTGCGATCTCCCATCCATTGGTCAAGATTTCTCTTGAACAAGGCCAGCGAGGTGCTCTGCCTCACATGTACCGGGATTTTGTTCCACAGCATAGGGAGCAAGCGGTAAGCGACTGAATAGAGCTGGAGTTCTTTCAGTCGGGCAGCATAGGACAGATTTTTGAGACCCTTTATCCTTTTGGTGAGGAACTTTTGCGGCCTCTCCAGCTGCTGCAAGTGTCGGGTCAGATACATTCCGAATGGGGCATTGTACTCAATCATTGGTCTGATGAGTGATGAGTAAAGGGAGACTATGACCTCCCTTGATCTAGATGAGAATCCCTTCATGATAAGGTGGGCAATGTAGAAGGTCTTCCTAACTACTTTAGCTACATGGGTGTCGAATGACAGACTACTATCAACCTGGGTCCC
>NC_056726.1:383587546-383595046 GCF_019279795.1 Protopterus annectens
AAGTCTGAAAGGTTTAGAAAATGAATGCCACAGATGAAATAATTTGATTGCATTGATGTCCCTAAATGGATAACGTCTCTGCAATATATATTTTTTCATTTAAAACTGAAACAAACTGCTCTTTCATTTCCTTCTATTGGCAGTCATTTTTCTCAGCAGAAGTTAAAAGACTGCTGCAAGACGACATTCTTTAGAATACAATGTCATGAGTATAAATGAAGTTTAATTTTTTAAATAAAAATATCATATTTAGAATAACTATCTTCATAATAATATCAATATGAAACATTGTTTTACTATACTGATTATTTCTGGGCAACAAAAATATCTTGGTATACTGGAAGAAATAGTCAATTGTCAAACTAAGGCTGAACTACTGGTTGTGTTCTTTGTACATAAAATCCTAACAAAAATAAGTGATTAAAAAGAAAGGATTTCACACTAAATGTCTGCAGCCATTCAATACCTATATCTCAGTTTTGCAGTATGTGTACTTAAAAATGCGACTATGGTAATTGTTTTCTGACAGACAAAGCCAACCCAAAAGATTATCCCTGCCGTAAGAAGTCCTGGAACTGACAGGCTGAGTTCAGCCACCCACTGTGAGAAGAAACAAACACCTAACTCTTTGAATTTTGGTCTGCATGCTCATTCATTGCTAGTTGAGTACTACAAAGCTGTAAGAAAAAGGAACCCTGGCCTTGTAACAGCAGAAATATCCAGAACCATTTTACCACAAATTAAAGCTCAGAAACTTAACTTCTAATGGAACACTCCTGCAGTAACTACCCTAAAAATCTTTAACAAAATAATCCTAGTTTGATATGCATAACTAGATTCGTCAAAAGTGATCTATTCAAAATGAATCTTTAACATATATGTGACCAAAAACATTCATGAAAAAATGCTGTTGTAAATAACAGAACAACCAACAGCAGTAAGCTTACAGTAAACCACAGCTAATTAAACAATAGTATACTGCCTTCACTCACAGTGGTTTAAGATTACGTCATTAAAGTGTAAAGATATTAAATATTTTTTACATGAAAACAGAGTATCCTACATTTGGTACAATTTACCCTGCGATGCTGCTGTCTACCCAGATACAGTAGGCCAAGGGTGTATTTGTGTGAGAGTGTATGAAAGGTAAACTCTAGATTTACGTCACTTTTCTGAGCACATAGCAGAACATAATCAGTTTACTAGTTACGCAAGCATGAAAATACATTTGCTTGCTGCCATTCTTTTTAAATGCTGTGTTTCATAACTTACAGGATCACAAACCCATGTTAAATTATCCAAGTAAAAATAAATATAACAATACATCATGTGTAAAATACTATATTACTGCTGCTCATATTTTCTCACTAGCTTTTACAACATCCTTATCATATATATATATATATATATATATATATATATATATATATATATATATATTCACTTTAGAATTCATTTTTTGTCCAGTATGGAATAAAATATTTTGCAGCTCACTACTACCTAATTACTATATTATGTATGCTTGGCTGCGATTATCTCTTCCATTCTGGCTATCTTAAAAGATAATGAACATCTGGTACACTGTTCCTCTGCTGACTTTCATCTATAATGAGCAGCTGACAGGAGAGTTAAAAGGTTATCAACCTTTTGAAGTTTTTAACATTAAGACTATAAAGGCTGTGCCTTTGTAACAGTCATCTACAGCATACTTACAAGCAAAAAAAAATAACATCTGACTGTAGAACTCCCATAAATGGCTAAGAAACTCAACATGAAATCCTAAGAAAACCATCATCATTTCAACAGCTACACTAAAATTACTTCCTATGACAGTCCCAAATCTAATATTCTACTGAAGTACACCACAGTAACCATTTTCATTTCACAGACAGCCCTACCACTGCACTGCAACATGAAGAAATGCAGCACAGCAGTGGGCTACCCCTCTGACCTACCACAAATACTAACGAGGGATTCTAGGAAAAAGATAAATGCTAATTAGCAGTGTGATCTCTCATGGAAATGCCTGTGGCAAGGTTTGTACACAGCCAAGTGATTCAGAGTATCACTCTGCTGAGTAAGGTACATCGCATGCCTATGATAATGGATATAACTAAAAGCTTATGTTCGCCTATCACATTAAAGTTAAGTGCCAGGAAGTTTAGAAGACATGTTTTGGTGGTGGTGTGTGTGTGTGTGTGTGTGTGTGTGTGTGTGTGTGTGTGTGGGTGTGTGGGTGTGTGGGTGTGTGTGTGTGTGTGTGTGTGTGTGTGTGTGTGTGTGTGTGTGTGTGTGTGTGTGTGTGTGTGTGTGTGTGTGTATGAATGTAAATGTGTGGGAAGGACTGTCAAATCTCCACATTCCCCTAGACTAATGATAAATCCTGTAATATTTGGGAGGAACACTAGAATCTTGGGATAAATCTTTACATTGTACCTTAAAAATCCTTAAACATAAAAGAACAAAGTTTGCAGCATGAAATATGTGGGGATGATGGAATTCAGACACCAGGAATGCTGTAGATAGCATGTTGTAAAGGCAATAAAAGAGATTCAAACCCTGTCTGCTTGCACTGATGATATTAGTCCTCTACATCGCTACTAGACACCAAGGATACTGTGTGGTCTGCACTGTTGTGGCAGAACAGGTAGCTTACATCCTTCTAGGTTGAGAACTGCTGATTGAGGGCTCAGTGTCTGTTATTCTAAAAGTGTATTAATTCTGGTTTAAGCACTTGGGCTTTCAAGCCAGTTATTTTACATTAAGAGGGTTCGTGGTCTGCACTCTTGTGGGAGGAGAGGCTGGACTCTGCCCTTCTGAGCTGGGAATTTCTGGTTAAAGGCTTATAGTGCATGCATATCTGAACTGTTTCTTACTGAAGTTGGTGCGCCTTGTTTGCTGTGGCATAGACTGGATTCGGGCCTGCTGGATCTAGCTTTGTTTGTGTAACTTGAGCACTAATCCAGACATTCTCTAAAGTATTCAATGGTATTTATTACTGCTTGGTTGTAACTTGATTAATCTTGGGATAAATCTTTACATTGTACCTTAAAAATCCTTAAACATAAAATAACAAAGTTTGCAGCATGAAATATGTGGGGATGATGGAATTCAGACACCAGGAATGCTGTAGATAGCATGTTGTAAAGGCAATAAAAGAGATTCAAACCTTGTCTGCTTGCACTGATGATATTAGTCCTCTACATCGCTGCTAGACACCAAGGATACTGTGTGGTCTGCACTGTTGTGGCAGAACAGGTAGCTTACATCCTTCTAGGTTGAGAACTGCTGATTGAGGGCTCAGTGTCTGTTATTCTAAAAGTGTATTAATTCTGGTTTAAGCACTTGGGCTTTCAAGCCAGTTATTTTACATTAAGAGGGTTCGTGGTCTGCACTCTTGTGGGAGGAGAGGCTGGACTCTGCCCTTCTGAGCTGGGAATTTCTGGTTAAAGGCTTATAGTGCATGCATATCTGAACTGTTTCTTACTGAAGTTGGTGCGCCTTGTTTGCTGTGGCATAGACTGGATTCGGGCCTGCTGGATCTAGCTTTGTTTGTGTAACTTGAGCACTAATCCAGGCATTCTCTAAAGTATTCAATGGTATTTATTACTGCTTGGTTGTAACTTGATTAAAGTGTAGCTATCATTCAAGTCTTTTGGATTAAGCACTTGGGCTTCAGACCAGTTGTTTTACATTAGGAAGGTTTGTGGCAAGCACTGTGGTGGCAGGACAGGTAGCTTTCATCCTTCTAAGTTGGGATCTGCTGATTGAGAGCCCAGTGTCCAAGTGTATTAGTTCTGGTTTAGGCACTTGGGCTTCAGGCCAGTTATTTTACATTAAGAAGGTTCGTGGTCTGCACTCTTGTGGGAGAAGAGGCTGGACTCTGCCCTTCTGAGCTGGGAATTTCTGGTTAAAGGTTTATAGTGCCTGAATATTTGAACTGTATCTTACTGAAATTGGTTCACCTTGTTTGCTCTAGCATAGACTAGATCCAGGCCTGCTGAATCTAGCTTTGTTTATATGCTTGTTGTTTGTTTGCTTGTTATTTCCCTGGAAGCTAATTCCACCTAATACGCAACTTCTCAGCTTCTGTGGATCACTAGTGATATCTGCATTGCTTACTGTACTTATTTCCTTGTTTCACTTGAAAGAAAGTTACTGTTTGTCGTTTTGCATTTAGTTACTTGTAACACATTGCACTCAAGTTACCTGGCACTTGCTCACTAAAGCAATTATATAAGTCAGCACTAAAAATTAAAAGCACTACACCCTCACTCCCCACTGGCCCTTGTTTTCAATTAAGGAATTCCCAATATTATTCTAGCATGTCCAAAGGTCAGTTGTCAATCTTCTCTCCGGTCCAGCTGGTGAATCTGGGAATCTTGAGGCAATGTTATAACTGCCTCATGTACACAGACAACCCTCTCCTCCTCCCACATAACACAAATACTTGCGAGAGATGCAGCTATTTAGCCAAACTGGAGGCTGAGCTCTCTCAACTCAGGACTGGCAAGACCAGACAGGAGGAGAAGGCAACTACACACACCACAAAACCAGCCTCACATAATGCTACCACTCCACTGAATCAAACACATAAACACACAAAGACATACTCGGAGGCTCTGAGTAAAAATTTACCTAAACAGCAGAGGCCTCCAAAGCAGACACCCAAACAACTGCTACCTCAAGACACCCCACAAGCAACACATAAACCACAAAAGCAGTGTGCAAAGCAGTCACAGCCCTTAAGGCCAAATACAACACCAAACATACTTGTCATAGGTGACTCCATAGTCAGACACACTGACGTCCCACTCACCAGGCTGAACAAGGAGAGGGTCACAGTAAGCTGCCTATCGGGCGCTAGAATCCGCCACATAACACAAGCACTCGGGTCACTCCACGGCAAGTACAAATATGACACAGTCATTGTCCATGCTGGTGTGAACGACCTGAGACGCACCTCCCTGGACTACATGAAAAGAGACATAGAGGAGCTCTCTGATTATGTAGCCCAGGCAGGTATGACCCTAACCCTGAGCAGTATCCTTCCTTCACCAAGAATGATGCCACAATATAGAGACAAGATGATCAGCTTTAACAATTGGCTTAATGTCTGGTGTCATTCAAAGGGGATCCAGTGTCTGTCTGCCTGGGATGACATGCTTGACAAGCCACGCTGCTTCGCAAGGGACGGCTTGCACCTGTCACCCCTGGGATTCCGGATATTGGCTAAGGCTCTTGCCACCCCCATAGTGCCTTTTTTAGGCAAGGCTCAAATTCTAAACCTACCACCCTAGAAAAGAAGAATGGGAAGAAACTGTGGGTAATGCTGCTCAATGCCAGAAGTCTAAATCTCAAAATGCACGCACTCGAGGCCCTTCTCAGTATGGAGAACATCGATGTCTGTGCTGTAACTGAAACCTGGTTCAAGGCTCCTGAGAGCAGCCCGGCACTATTAGGTTTTACCTCATATCATGCGTTCCGGCCCCAAAACCCGGACCACACCACAAAAGGAGGGGGTGTATCCATATTCATAAAGGATACCCACACCTCCAGGTTGGTGGCAACGCATCTAAGCTCGGAAACCATCCAGGTGCAACTAACCATAGGCAAAACTGCTCTACAAATTGTAGCATGCTACAGGCCACCCTCTCAAACTCAGGAACCCCACACAGCCTTCCTGAAGACACTGGAGGGTATAAATGTATCTCCAAACACCATCATATTGGGTGACTTCAACTACCCGAATATAGACTGGGAACATTACTCAAGCCCTAACTTTCTAGCCCAACGGTTCCTGGAGTTCATAAATTCAAATGCCATGGAACAGCTAGTCACTGTTCCCACGAGAGGAGAAAATATACTAGATCTCATTGTCACAAACATGGGGACAAAATGCTCCACACCGGAAGTATATCCCTCATTGGTGAGATCTGATCATAAACTAATCTCACTGGAAATCCACATCCGCCCCCACCCCAAACAAAAAAGACCATAGTGAAGAACTTCTCTAAAGCAAACTTCACACTACACAAGACTGGTGTGGTATCCTTCAAGGCCCCTGAGCCAGTGGAAACCACAACCCAAGCTGCGGAAGCCCTTACAAATGCCTTCTATGAACACCTCCAGGACTGCATGGATCAGGCAATCCCAAATAAAACCAAGACTCTTTCCACAAAGGGCAAACATCCAGTCTGGTGGACCCCAGCCATTAACAAACTTTACAATAAGAGGAGAAAGCTATTACATGATAGAACAAAATCCATAAAAGGGAAGTCACCCCTGATCATTATTAGTAAAAAATACGAGCACTCATAAAATCAACTAAGGCCAATTTTGAGAGAAAAATTGCCATGGATTCAAAGGACAATCATAAGGCCGTTTTCAGCTATGTTAGGAACCTGGGTGGAAACTCCCGGATATGCTCAGAATTAGTCCAAAATGATACAAAAATCACTGAACCCACAGACATTGCCAACATACTGGCAGACAGGTTCAGTGCAAACTTCACCCCCCTCTCCCCCCCTAAAGGAGAGATAACTATCCCAGCCGAGTGTAGCCTCCCGGACATCTCAAATGCGCAGGTGAAAGCTGCTCTCTCTAAAGCTAAAAACACAGCATCAATGGGACCGGATGGTGTCCCCGGCTGTGTGCTACACGAGCTAAATGGGGAATTAAACCCGCACATAAGGCAGCTGTTTAATCTCAGCCTTACCACAGGATACGTGCCCAAGGAGTGGCGTACGGCAACTGGTGTCCCACTCCACAAAGGCGGCGCCTCTACGGACCCTGGTAATTACCGCCCCATAAGCTTAACAAGTCTAGTCTGCAAAGCTATGGAGAGGATCATAATGGAGCTCATAAACAAAGATATAGGGGACTTGCAGACATTGGACCCGACCCAGTTTGGCTTTGTCAAGGGATGATCATGCCTTTTGAACTTGGTCGACTTCTTCGAAACAGTCACCAAGGCCATTGATGAGGGAAAGGCAGTCCATACAGCCTACCTTGACCTTGCAAAGGCTTTCGACACAATACCCCACTCGGGTATTGTAGAAAAACTTACCAGCTTAAATGTAAACCCATATGTCACAAGATGGGTTGCAAACTGGCTTAAGGACAGAACCCACAGGGTTAGAGTTGCTGGCGCTGTGTCAGACTCCAAGCCGGTCACAAGTGGTGTCCCACAGGGCTCGGTCCTTGGCCCCCTATTGTTTGGCATCTACTTCTCAGAAGTACAGGCCAACATAGGAGGACTTTGGCTGACAAAGTTTGCAGACGACTGCAAACTGGGCGCCATAGTGGAAAGTGCATCAGACACGGATATCCTTCAGAAGGGACACACGGAAACAGATAGCTGGTGCCAGAGCCATGGCCTGAAGTTAAACGCCAAAAAATGTATAGTCATACCCTTCGGGAAAAACAAGGTAACCCCAAGCTACCATATAGGTGGCAATCCACTAAGCACAGAAGAGGTTATCAGGGACCTGGGGACCC